>NW_007163072.1:0-798 GCF_000164805.1 Carlito syrichta
TAAGGAAAGTAATGCAATGTAGTATAGTGAAATGCATTGAAATGGAGAGGAATGGAATGGAGAGAAATGGAATATAGTGTAATGAAGTGCAATAGAAGGAAGAGGAATGGAAAAGAAAGGAATGGAATGAAAAGAATATAATGGAATAAGGCAAGGGAATGGAATGTGGAGGGATGGAAGAGAGAGGAATGGAATGGAGTGGAATGGATTGGAATTTAATGGAATGGAACGGAATCAAGTGAAGAGGAATTGATTGGAATAAAGTGGAATGAAATGCAAAGGAGATGAATTAAATGGAATGGAATGAAATAAAAAATAGTGAAAAGAAAAGGAGACGAATGGAAAGGAGTGAAATTAAGAGGAATGGAATGGAAAGGAATGGAGAGGAATAGAATGGAGAGAAATGGAATGCAGAGGAATGGAAAGGAGTGTAGTGAAATGGAATGGAATGCAGAGGAATGGAATGGAATGGAAAGGAGAGGACTGGAATGGAGTGGAATAACATGGAATGGAATAGGAATGGAGAGTAAAGGAATGTGAAAATATGGAATGGAATTTAGAGTAATGGAATGGAGAAGAATGGGATGGAGAGGAATGGAATGGAATGGAATGGATTGGATAAGAATGAAATGGAATGGAGTGTAATGGAATGGAATGGAGAAGAATGGAATGGGGAAGAGGCAAATGGAATGGAATGGTAAGAAATGGAATGGAATGGAGTGGAATGGGATCAAAGGCAAAGGAATCCATTTGTAAGGAATGGAAAGAAATTGAAATAGATGGAATGTTCTTTAGAGT
>NW_007163073.1:0-715 GCF_000164805.1 Carlito syrichta
TCAGACAAATAGGATCAGACGGCAGTAATAAGGCAAGTAGGATCAGACTGCCCTAATAATGCAAGTAGGATCAGATGGCACTAAAAAGGCAAGTAGAATCTGACTCCAGTAACAAGGCTAATGGTATCAGACGGCATTAACAAGGCAAGAAGTATCAGACGGAACCAACAAGGGAAGAATATCAGACGGCACCAACAAGCCAAGTGGTATCAGATGGCACTAACATTGCAATTAGTATCAGACGACACTAACAAGGCAGGTAATATCAGACGAAACTAAGAAGGCAAGTATTAACAGGCGAAACTAACAAGGCAAGTAGTATCAAACGACAATAAGAAGGCAAGTAGTATCAGCTGACACTAAGATGGCAAGTAGTATCAGACAACACTACGAAGGCCAATAAAATGAGATGACACTAAGATGGCAAGTAGTATTCGACGACGCTAAGAAGGCCAGTAGTATCAGACGACACAAAGAAGGCAAGTAGTATCACACGAAACTAAAAAGGCAAGTAGTATCAGACGACACTAATAATGAAGTAGAATCAGACGACACTAAGAAGGCAGGTAGTAACAGACGACACAAAGAAGGCAAGTAGTATCAGAGGACAGTAAGAAGGCAAGTAGTATCAGCTGACACTAAGATGGCAAGTAGTATCAGACAACACTACGAAGGCCAATAAAATGAGATGACACTAAGATGGCAAGTAGTATTC
>NW_007163074.1:0-358 GCF_000164805.1 Carlito syrichta
TCAGACGACACAAAGAAGGCAAGTAGTATCACACGAAACTAAAAAGGCAAGTAGTATCAGACGACACTAATAATGAAGTAGAATCAGACGACACTAAGAAGGCAGGTAGTAACAGACGACACAAAGAAGGCAAGTAGTATCAGAGGACAGTAAGAAGGCAAGTAGTATCAGCTGACACTAAGATGGCAAGTAGTATCAGACAACACTACGAAGGCCAATAAAATGAGATGACACTAAGATGGCAAGTAGTATTCGACGACACTAAGAAGGCAAGTAGTATCAGATGACACTAAGAAGGCAAGTAATATCAGAACACACTAAGAAGGCAGGTAGTATCAGACGACACTAAGAAGGCAAA
>NW_007163075.1:0-340 GCF_000164805.1 Carlito syrichta
AATCTGATATAAGTTTTTATCAACTAAAGAGAAGGAGGTGGATGAGGAGGAGGAGGAGGAAGTGGAGGAGGAGGAGAATGTGTAAGGAATTTTTTCTGTGTCGTCTGGAGAGATCATGCTTATGGGCACACAGAATGAGGCATAATTTGTTATCAACCTAAAAAGAAGAGGAAAGGAGAAGGAGGAGGAGCAGGAGCAGGAGGAGGATGTGCAATGACATTTTCCTGTGCAGTCAGGAGAGATCATGCTTATGTGCAGACAGAAGGAGGCAAATTTTTTTAACCCAAGAGGAAGAAGAAGGAGGAGGAGGCAGAGGATAAGGAGCAGGTGGGAACGTACA
>NW_007163076.1:0-3059 GCF_000164805.1 Carlito syrichta
GGAGAAGGAGGAGGAGCAGGAGCAGGAGGAGGATGTGCAATGACATTTTCCTGTGCAGTCAGGAGAGATCATGCTTATGTGCAGACAGAAGGAGGCAAATTTTTTTAACCCAAGAGGAAGAAGAAGGAGGAGGAGGCAGAGGATAAGGAGCAGGTGGGAACGTACATGGACATTTCCTGTGTATTGTCGAGAGATGCTTATGTGCAGACAGAATGAGGCATAATTCATTATCAAATAAGGATGAAGGAGGAGGAGGAGGAGATTTTGCAAGGATGTTATCCTGTGTTGTCTGGAAAGATCATGCTTATATGTTGACAGAATGAGATAATTTATTATCAACTAATGATGGAGGAGGAGGAGGAGGAGGAGGCGGAGGAGGAGGGGTGGAGTAGAATGTGCAAGAATATTTTCTAGTTTATTCTGGAGACATCATGCTTATGTGCAGACAGAATGAGGCATAATTTATTTTGAACTGAAGAAGACAGAGAAGGAGGAGTTGGAGGTGGAGCAGGATGAGGAGTAGGTGGAAGAGGAGGAGGAAGAGGAGGAAGAGGAAGAGGTGGAGAATGTTCGAGGACATTTTCCTATATAGTATGGAGAGACCATGCTTATGTGCAGACAGAATGAGGCATAATTTATTATCAAATAAGGAAGGAAGAGGAGGAGGAGGGGAATTTGCAAGGACATTATCCTGTATTGTCTGGAAAGATCATGCTTATGTGTAGACAGAATGTGGCATAATTTACTATCAACTAAAGAAGAAGGAGGAGGAATAGGAGGAGAATTTGCAAGGACATTTTCCTGTATAGTCTGGAGAGATCATGCTTATGTGCAGATAAGATGTGGCATAATACATTATCAATTAAAGAATAAATAGTGTAGAAATTAGCAATCATCTTGAAACAAAAACTCTTGTATGTTAGGAATGAAAGAAACCTTACTTAATTTGACAGATTTTTGTCACTAAATCAAGAGTAAGTATCATAGTTCATGGTAATAACTTGGTTCCATTAGAGATAGATAGAAGCCAAGGATGCCTTTTTACTTTTTCACCCACTTTACTCCACCTTCTCTGAGGATTATGCTGCAAAAGAAGACGGAAGAAGAGGAGGAGTAGGAGGAAAAGGAGGTGGATGAAGAGAAGGAGGAGTAGAATGTTCTATGACAATTTCTTGTGTATTCTGAAGATATCATGCTTATGAGCAGACAGAGTGAGGCATAATTTTTTATCAAGAAGGAGGTAGTGGAGGAGGAAGAGCATTGGAGGTGGAGTAGGAGGAGTAGGTGGAGGAGGAGGACGAGGAGGAGGAAGAGGAGAATGTGTAAGGACATTTTCCTGTGTAGTTGGAGTCACCATGCTTATGTGCAACAGAATGAGGATTAATTTGTTATCAACTAAAGAAGGTGGCAGAGACAGAGGAGGTGGCAGAGGAGGCAGATGAGGCAGAAAAGGAGGAGGAGGCGGAGGAAGAGTAGAAGGTGCAAGAGGAAGAGGAGAAGGAGGAGGCAGCAGCGGAGGACGAGGAGCTGGAGGAGAATGTGCAAGGACATTTTCCTGTTTATTCTGGAGACCATGCTTATGTGCAGATAAGTAGAGGCAGAATTTATTGTCAACTGAACAAGAAGAAAGAGAAGGAGGAGGGGGGCAGGAGGTGGAGCAGGATGAGGAGTAGGTGGAGGAGGAGGTGGTGGAGGAGAATGTGCAAGGACATTTTCCTATGTAGTCTGGAGAGATCATGCTTATGTACAGACAGAATGAGAAATAATTTGTTATCAATTAAAAGAGGAGGCAGAGGAGACAGAGGAGGAGAAGGAGGAGGAGCTGGAGTAAAATGTGGAAGGACATTTTCCTGTGTATTCTGAAGATGTCTTCCTTATGTTCAGACAGAATGAGTCATAATTTATCATCAACTTAGAAGAAGAAAGAGGAAGAGGGTGAGGAGGAGAAGGAGGCAGAGGAGTAGGTGACTGTGCAGGGACACTTTCCTATGTATTCTGGAGAGATCATGCTTATGTGCAGACAGAGTGATGCATAGTACATTATCAATTAAAAAATAAATGATGAAATTATCAGTCATCTTGAATCAAAAACTAATTTAGGAATGGAAGAATCTTTACTTAATTTGACAAGTTTTGACACCAAATCAAGAGCAAGTATCATAGTTAATGGTAATAACTTTATTCCATTAGAGTTGGAAACAAGCCACGGATGCCTTTTTATTTTTTCACCCAATTTAACCCATATCTGAGGATTATTCCACAAAAGAAGAGGAAAGAGGAAGAAAAGGAGAAGGAAAAGGACGAAGTGGGTGGGTGGGGAAGGAGGAAGAAAAGAAGTGGAGGAGGATTAGAGTGTGCTACAACATTTTTCTGTGTATTCTGGAGTGATAATGTTTATGTGCAGATAGAATGAGGCATAATTTTGTATCAACTAAAGAATAACGATGCGGAGGAGGATGTGGTGGAGGATGAGATGGAGGTGGCGGAGGACATGGAGTGGGAGGAGGTGGAAGAGGAGGAGGTGGAGGAGGAGGAGAAGGAGAAGAAGGAGGAGGAGGAGAATGTGCAACGACATTTTTTTGTGCAGTCTGGAGAGATCATGTTTATGTTCAGACAGAATGAGGCATAATTCATCATTAACCTAAGAAGAAGGAGGTGGAGGAGGAGGAGGAGAATTTGCAAGGACATTTTGCTGTGTAGTCTGTAGAGATCATGATTAAGTGCATATAGAATCAGACATTAGTTTTTATCAACTAAAGAAGAAGGAGGTGGAGGAGGAGGGGGAGGAGGAGGAGGAGGAGGAGGAGAAGAATGTGTAAGGAATTTTTCCTATGTCGGCTGGAGAAATAATGCTTACGTGCAGAAAGAATGGGGCATAATTTGTTATCAACCTAAGAAGAAGTAGAAAGGAAGAGGATGAGGAGGAGAAGGAGGAGGAGCAGGAAGAGGATGTGCATTGACATTTTCTTGTGCAGTCTGGAGAGGTCATGCTTATGTGTGGACAGAAGGAGGTTAAATTTTTAACAACCCAAGAAGAAGAAGAAGGAGGAGGAGGTGGA
>NW_007163077.1:0-5954 GCF_000164805.1 Carlito syrichta
GGAGGAGGAGGAGAATGTGTAAGGAATTTTTTCTGTGTCGTCTGGAGAGATCATGCTTATGGGCACACAGAATGAGGCATAATTTGTTATCAACCTAAAAAGAAGAGGAAAGGAGAAGGAGGAGGAGCAGGAGCAGGAGGAGGATGTGCAATGACATTTTCCTGTGCAGTCGGGAGAGATCATGCTTATGTGCAGACAGAAGGAGGCAAAATTTTTTAACAACCCAAGAGGAAGAAGAAGGAGGAGGAGGCGGAGGATAAGGAGCAGGTGGGAACGTACATGGACATTTCCTGTGTAGTATCGAGAGATGCTTATGTGCAGACAGAATGAAGCATAATTCATTATCAAATAAGGATGAAGGAGGAGGAGGAGGAGATTTTGCAAGGATGTTATCCTGTGTTGTCTGGAAAGATCATGCTTATGTGTTGACAGAATGAGACATAATTTATTATCAACTAATGATGGAGGAGGAGGAGGAGGAGACAGAGGAGGAGGAGGACACGGAGGAGGAGGAGGCGGAGGAGGAGGGGTGGAGTAGAATGTGCAAGAATATTTTCTAGTTTATTCTGGAGACATCATGCTTATGTGCAGACAGAATGAGGCATAATTTATTTTGAACTGAAGAAGACAGAGAAGGAGGAGTTGGAGGTGGAGCAGGATGAGGAGTAGGTGGAAGAGGAGGAGGAAGAGGAGGAAGAGGAAGAGGTGGAGAATGTTCGAGGACATTTTCCTATATAGTATGGAGAGACCATGCTTATGTGCAGACAGAATGAGGCATAATTTATTATCAAATAAGGAAGGAAGAGGAGGAGGAGGGGAATTTGCAAGGACATTATCCTGTATTGTCTGGAAAGATCATGCTTATGTGTAGACAGAATGTGGCATAATTTACTATCAACTAAAGAAGAAGGAGGAGGAATAGGAGGAGAATTTGCAAGGACATTTTCCTGTATAGTCTGGAGAGATCATGCTTATGTGCAGATAAGATGTGGCATAATACATTATCAATTAAAGAATAAATAGTGTAGAAATTAGCAATCATCTTGAAACAAAAACTCTTGTATGTTAGGAATGAAAGAAACCTTACTTAATTTGACAGATTTTTGTCACTAAATCAAGAGCAAGTGTCATAGTTCATGGTAATAACTTGCTTCCATTAGAGATAGATAGAAGCCAAGGATGCCTTTTTACTTTTTCACCCACTTTACTCCACCTTCTCTGAGGATTATGCCGCAAAAGAAGACAAAAGAAGAGGAGGAGTAGGAGGAAAAGGAGGTGGATGAAGAGAAGGAGGAGTAGAATGTTCTATGACAATTTCTTGTGTATTCTGAAGATATCATGCTTATGAGCAGACAGAGTGAGGCATAATTTTTTATCAAGAAGGAGGTAGTGGAGGAGGAAGAGCATTGGAGGTGGAGTAGGAGGAGTAGGTGGAGGAGGAGGACGAGGAGGAGGAAGAGGAGAATGTGTAAGGACATTTTCCTGTGTAGTTGGAGTCACCATGCTTATGTGCAACAGAATGAGGATTAATTTGTTATCAACTAAAGAAGGTGGCAGAGACAGAGGAGGTGGCAGAGGAGGCAGATGAGGCAGAAAAGGAGGAGGAGGCGGAGGAAGAGTAGAAGGTGCAAGAGGAAGAGGAGAAGGAGGAGGCAGCAGCGGAGGACGAGGAGCTGGAGGAGAATGTGCAAGGACATTTTCCTGTTTATTCTGGAGACCATGCTTATGTGCAGATAAGTAGAGGCAGAATTTATTGTCAACTGAACAAGAAGAAAGAGAAGGAGGAGGGGGGCAGGAGGTGGAGCAGGATGAGGAGTAGGTGGAGGAGGAGGTGGTGGAGGAGAATGTGCAAGGACATTTTCCTATGTAGTCTGGAGAGATCATGCTTATGTACAGACAGAATGAGAAATAATTTGTTATCAATTAAAAGAGGAGGCAGAGGAGACAGAGGAGGAGAAGGAGGAGGAGCTGGAGTAAAATGTGAAAGGACATTTTCCTGTGTATTCTGAAGATGTCTTCCTTATGTTCAGACAGAATGAGTCATAATTTATCATCAACTTAGAAGAAGAAAGAGGAAGAGGGTGAGGAGGAGAAGGAGGCAGAGGAGTAGGTGACTGTGCAGGGACACTTTCCTATGTATTCTGGAGAGATCATGCTTATGTGCAGACAGAGTGATGCATAGTACATTATCAATTAAAAAATAAATGATGAAATTATCAGTCATCTTGAATCAAAAACTAATTTAGGAATGGAAGAATCTTTACTTAATTTGACAAATTTTGACACCAAATCAAGAGCAAGTATCATAGTTAATGGTAATAACTTTATTCCATTAGAGTTGGAAACAAGCCACGGATGCCTTTTTATTTTTTCACCCAATTTAACCCATATCTGAGGATTATTCCACAAAAGAAGAGGAAAGAGGAAGAAAAGGAGAAGGAAAAGGACGAAGTGGGTGGGTGGGGAAGGAGGAAGAAAAGAAGTGGAGGAGGATTAGAGTGTGCTACAACATTTTTCTGTGTATTCTGGAGTGATAATGTTTATGTGCAGATAGAATGAGGCATAATTTTGTATCAACTAAAGAATAACGATGCGGAGGAGGATGTGGTGGAGGATGAGATGGAGGTGGCGGAGGACATGGAGTGGGAGGAGGTGGAAGAGGAGGAGGTGGAGGAGGAGGAGAAGGAGAAGAAGGAGGAGGAGGAGAATGTGCAACGACATTTTTTTGTGCAGTCTGGAGAGATCATGTTTATGTTCAGACAGAATGAGGCATAATTCATCATTAACCTAAGAAGAAGGAGGTGGAGGAGGAGGAGGAGAATTTGCAAGGACATTTTGCTGTGTAGTCTGTAGAGATCATGATTAAGTGCATATAGAATCAGACATTAGTTTTTATCAACTAAAGAAGAAGGAGGTGGAGGAGGAGGGGGAGGAGGAGGAGGAGGAGGAGGAGAAGAATGTGTAAGGAATTTTTCCTATGTCGGCTGGAGAAATAATGCTTACGTGCAGAAAGAATGGGGCATAATTTGTTATCAACCTAAGAAGAAGTAGAAAGGAAGAGGATGAGGAGGAGAAGGAGGAGGAGCAGGAAGAGGATGTGCATTGACATTTTCTTGTGCAGTCTGGAGAGGTCATGCTTATGTGTGGACAGAAGGAGGTTAAATTTTTAACAACCCAAGAAGAAGAAGAAGGAGGAGGAGGTGGAGGACAAGGAGCAGGTGGGAGCGTACATGGACATTTTCCTGCGGATTATCGAGAGATGCTAATGTGCAGACAGAATGAGGCATAATTCATTATCAAATAAGGAAGAAGGAGGAGGAGGAATAGGAGATTTTGCAAGGATATTATTCTGTATCGTCTGGAAAGATCATGCTTATGTGTAGACAGAATGAGACTTAATTTATTATCAACTAATGAAAGAGGAGGTGGAGGAGGAGGAAGTGGCAGAGGAAGAGGAGGTGGCGGAGGAGGAGAAGGAAGAGGAGGAGGCAGAGGAGAAGTTGGAGGAAGATGAGGAGGCAGAGGAGGCAGAGGAGGAGGAGGTGGACTAGAATATGCAAGGACAATTTCCTGTTTATTCTGGAGAGATCATGCTTTTATGCAGACATAATGAGGCATAATTTATTTTGAACTGAAGAAGAAAGAGGAGGAGGAGGAGGATGAGGAGGAGGATGAGGAGGTGGAGCAGGATGAGGAGTAGTTGGAGAAGGAGGATGTGGAGGAGGAGAATGTTCAAGGACATTTTCCTATGTAGTCTCTAGAGACCATGCTTTTGTGCAGACAGAATGAGGGATAATTTATTATCAAATAATGAAGGAGGAGGAAGAGGAGAATTTGCATGGAAATTACCCTTTGTTGTCTGGAAAGATCATGCTTATGTGTAGACTTAATGTGGCATAATTTATTATCAACTAAAGAAGAAGGAGGAAAAGGAGGAGGAGTATGTGCAAGGACACTTTCCTGTATAGTCTGGAGAGATCATGCCTATGTGCAGACAGGGTGCAGCATAATACATTATCAATTAAAGAATAAATAATACAGAAATTAGCAATCGCTTGAAACAAAAACTCTTGTATGTAAGGGATGGAAGAAACTTTACTTCATTTGACAAATTTTGCCACCAAAATCAAGAGTAAGTACCACAGTTCATGGTAATAAGTTGGTTCCATTAGAGATAGACACAAGCCAAGGATGCCTTTGTATTTTTTCACTACTTTACCCCACCTTCTCTGAGGATTATTCCATAAAAGAAGATGAAAGAGGAGGAGGAGGAAGAAGAGGAGGAGGAGGACGAAGAGGAGGAGGAGCAGAATGTTCTATGACAATTACTTGTGTATTCTGGAGATATCATGCTTATGTGCAGACAGAGTAAGGCAAAATATTTGATCAACTAAAGAAGAAGGTGGTGGTAGGGGGGAGAGGCATTGTAGATGGAGGTGGAGGAGGAGGTGATGGAAGAGGAAGATGAAGAGGAGGAGGTAGAGGAGGAGGAGAATGTGCAAGGACATTTTCTTTGTAGTCTGGAGAGATCAGGCTTATGTGTAGACAGAATGAGAAATAATTTGTTATCAACTAAAGGAGGAGGCAGAGGAGACAGAGGAGGAGGAGGAGGAGGAGGAAGAGGACAAGGAGGAGAATGTGCAAGGACATTTTCCTGTGTAGTCTGGAGAGATCATGCGTATCAGACAGGGTGAGGTATAATACATTATCAATTAAAAAATAATGTAGAAATTTGCAGTCATCTTGAATAAAAAAGTCTTCTAAGTTAGGAATGAAAGAAACTTATTTTGACAGATTTTGACACCAAATCAAGAGTAAGTGTCATATTTAATGGTAATAACTAGGTTCCATTAGCAATAGAGACAAGAGCCAAGGATGTCTTTTTATTTTTTCACACATTTTAACGCACCTTCTCTGAGGATTATCCCACAAAGAAAGAAGAAAAAGGAGTTGGAGGTGGTGCAGGAGAAGCAGATGGAGGAGGAGGAGTGGGAGGAGGAGGAGGAGGAGGAGGAGGAGGAGGAGGAGGAGGAGAAGAAGGAGGAGGAGGTGAATGTGCAAGGACATTTTCCTATGTAGTCTGGAGATACCATGGTTATATGCAGACAGAATGTGGCATAGTTTATTATCAACTAAAGAAGGAGGAGGAAGGAGGAGGAGAATGCGCAAGAACATTTTCCTGTATAGTCTGGAGAGATCACGCTTATGTGCAGACATGGTGCAGCCTAATACATTATTAATTAAAGAATAAATAATGTAGATATTAGCAATCATCTTGAAACAAAAACTTTTGTATGTTAGTAATGAAAGAAACTTTACTTAATTTAACAAATTTTGTCACCAAATCAAGAGTAAGTATCATAGTTCATGGTAATAACTTGGTTCCATTAGAGATGGATACAAGCCAAGGATGCCTTTTTATTTTTTCACCCACTTTACCCCCCCAACTCTGAGGTTTATGCAACAAAACAACACGAAAGAGGAGGAAGAGGGAAAAGGAGAAGGATGATGATGAGGAGGAGTATAATATTTTATGGCAATTTCCTGTGTATTCTGGAGATATCATGCTCATGTGTAGACAGAGTGAGGCATAATTTTTTATTGCCTAAAGAAGAAGGAGGTGGTGGAGGAGGAAAAGGCATTGGAGGTGGAGGATGAGGAGGAGGAGGAGGCTGAGAAGGAAGACGAGAAGAAGGTGGAGGAAGAGGATGAGGAGGAGGAGGAGGACAATTGCAAGGACATTTTCCTATGAAGTCTGGAGAGATCATGCTTATGTTCAGACAAAATGAGGCATAATTTATCATCAACCTAAGAAGAAGCACAACGAGGAGGATGAGGAGGAGGAGGAGGAGAATTTTCAAGGACATTATCCTGTGTAGTCTGTTGAGATCATGCTTATGTGCAGATAGAATCACACATAAGTTTTTATCAACTCAAGAGAAGGAGGAGGAGGA
>NW_007163078.1:0-372 GCF_000164805.1 Carlito syrichta
CAAGGATATTATCCTGTGTCGTCTGGAAAGATCATGCTTATGTGTTTACAGAATGAGACATAATTTATTATCAACTAATGAAGGAGGAGGAGGAGGCGGGTGGTGGAGGAGGAGGAGGAGGAAGAGGAGGAGGCGAAGGAGGAGGAGGAGGCGGAGGAGGAGGAGGAGGTGGAGGAGGAGGCCGAGGAGGAGGCGGAGGAGACGGAGGAGGATGAGGAGGCAGAGGAGGCGGAAGAGGAGGAGGTGGAGTAGAATGTGCAAGGACATTTTCCTGTTTATTCTGGAGAGATCATGCTTTTGTGCAGACATAATGAGGCATGATATATCTTGAACTGAAGAAGAAGTAAGAGAAGGAGGAGGAGAAGGAGGAGG
>NW_007163079.1:0-374 GCF_000164805.1 Carlito syrichta
GTCGGCTTAAATAGTCAGCCAGCTGGATGCACACTCGGATAGCCAACCGGCGTAACTAGCCAGTCATCCTGCTGGTCAGCCGTCTAGCCATCCAGTATAGCTTGCTGGCAACTTACCTGACCACCCTGCTAACCAGCCAGCTTTACTTGCCAGCCACCAAGCTAGCCAGCTGGCTAACCAGCTGACTTAACTAGCTCTCTTAACTAGATAGCTATCCGGCTAGGTAGCTGACTTACCTAGCAAGCTACCTCTAATCAGTTGTCTAGATATATGAGTTAACTAGCTGACTTTACAAACTAGCCAGCTGGCTAGCCAGATGACTCAACTAGCTGACTAAACTAGTTAGCCAGATGGTAAACCAGCTAATTAAATAG
>NW_007163080.1:0-516 GCF_000164805.1 Carlito syrichta
CCATCCACCTCCACTGTCCCTCCTCCTTCCCTGCTTCATTCCCTGAGGAGAGAGTGAAAGAGGTGACTCTGCAGGAGAGATGTGATTAGAAGAACAATGACAGAGCCTGCCACAAAGGACAAGTTTCTCTGTCTTTGTTTTTGTTTTTTGCTTTGTTCTTTTTTAAAAAAAAATTCTCAATTATTTTTTTAATTTTAAAAATGTTCTGTTTGTTAGTTCATTTATCTTTAAAATATTTTTCCTTTGTGCATGAATGTGTATGTGAGGCTTTGACCGGCATCTCCCACAAAAATTTTTTTTTTCTTTTCTTTCTCTGTTTCTTTCTTCTTTTGTCACTCTCTGTTTATGTGTGTATGTGAATGATTGAGTGTTCATTTTTTGTTTTGTTCTATGTATATAGCAAGTGATGAATTCTGTGCTAGGGTCAGTTTGATCTCTTTAAGTATTGCTTTAGGCAGATCCAGAACAGTCTTTTTTTGCTTGTTTTTTTTTAGACACCCCACTCCCTGATTTTTG
>NW_007163081.1:0-728 GCF_000164805.1 Carlito syrichta
CCATGATTTGTGCCTTAGTTACAGAGCCTCCTCTGTGATAGGTACTTCAGTTACAAGTCCTCTACTATGGGGTGTTTTCCAGTAACTACCACTCAACTGTGATGTGTGCCTAAGTGAATGGCCTTCCTCTGAGATGGGTGGCACAGTACCAGACCCTGCTGTGTGATGGGGTCCCTAGTGACTAACCCTCTTGTGTTATGGGTTCCCCAGTTACTGGCCCTCATCTGTGATGTTTGTCCAAGTGATTAAACATATTCCATATTTGGTGTCTCATTGACTAGCCTACCTCTGTGATGTGTAATCAATGAAAGCCCTCCTCCAAAATCGGTGCCCCAATGGCTCGCACTTCTCTGTGATAAGTGTCTAGTGCCTGGTCTTCTTACAAGTGTGGTGGTCTGGTGTCTCGTCCTCCGCCATATTGGTGTGTCATTGTCTAACCCTCCTCCAGTATGGGTGCCTCAGTGACTGTGCTTCCTCTGTGATTGCTGCCTAGGGAACAGCCCATGTCCACAAAGGTTTCTACACTGTCTAGCCCTCCTCTTTGCCCAATGACTGACCTTTTTATATGATGTGTGCCACAGTGATTATCCCTCTTCTGTGATGGGTGTACTAGTAACTGGACATCCTCAAAAATGGGAGACAGAGTGACAAGTCCTCCTTTCTGATGGATTCCTCTGTTACTACGCCTCCATAATGTGTGCTCCAGTGACTGGCCCTCCTCTGTGTGT
>NW_007163082.1:0-766 GCF_000164805.1 Carlito syrichta
AGGACTTCAAAAATTTTGTGAAAACATGGAATTAAAATAGGAAAATGGAAGATATGAATTTTATTTCTGAACATAAGCTCCATCAAATTCAAAACATGTTTGTAAGTGATGGATTAATCACCCTTAGTTATTAATCCATCCCTAACGAGCTGAGGTTCCTGGGAACGTAACCATGTCAATGTAGACTTTCTGATATTATTAACTGAAGAAAAATGAGTGCTCTTTAAAGAATTTTTTAAGATCAGGAAACAAAAAGAAGTTAGAAGGAGACAAATTAGAAATATAAGGTGGAGGTCTAATGATTTTTTATCAAAACACTCCCAAAATTGCCTTCTTTGATGAAAAGAATGAGCAAGAGCCTTATGATAGTGGGAAAGTACACTAGGGTGAATCTTTTCCAGGTGGTTTTCCTGCTAAAGCTTTGAGTAACTCAAAGCACTCTCATAATAACGTTTGAAAGGACAGACTGAGAACGAGAAATGTATTTTTATCTTGCTCCTAAACCTTAACACAATGATGAGAAAATAAAAGTTATATTCTGGAAAAATACATAATTTATGTAAAGACAAATTTACCAACTTTGTCTTTTCAAAAACACAAGCCGGGCTTGGTGGCTCAGCCTATAATCCCACGCCTTTGGGAGGCTGAGATGAGTGGATTGCCTGAGCCCACGGGTTTGAGACCCTCCTTGGCAGCAAACCCTCATCTCTACAAAAAATCAAAAAATTAGCTGGGCGTGTAGCGCACTCCTGTAGTTCCAGCTACT
>NW_007163083.1:0-766 GCF_000164805.1 Carlito syrichta
GATGAGCAAATAATTTGTTTTGTAGCTAAGACTTAACTATGATTGGATTAAGCATTTTCTTCAGATGTTAAATACTGTTCCCCCCCACACCCCCTGAAACAGTCTCACTCTTTCACCCATGCTGGCATGCAGTGGCATGATCACAGCTCATTCCGGCCTTGAACTCTTGGGTTTAAGCAATCCTCCCTCCTCAGCCTCCCAAAGTGTTGGGATTACAGGCCATTGCACCTGGCTCTTTTGCTAAATACTTACCTAGCTTGTGATTTTCTTTTTCACTCTCATTAAAGGGTGAGTCTTTAAATCTTATTTTCTCAAAATTCTTTATCTTAAAATGCTGCTGTAAAACCTTGGACTTTAAAAAGTTGTAAAGGTTTTAGTTAAGAGATTAGTAATGATGAAAGGAAGGATAACAGGCCAAGAGTACGTGGACAGAGAGCATCACGTGGCTTATTCTGCTTCAAATAATGCTGGTGGCATTTGCAGCAATGCTTCTACAATGACTGAGCAAAACCGGTTTATTCCCTGGGAAGTGATGCAGACCACAAGGCCAGCACTTTTGCTTAACTCTTGGGTACTCCATGGCTGTCTCCTGCATGATGTTCATAAGAACTTAGAAATGGATACTTAACTTATGAATAATAGTTCTCTGAATAGACCAGTAGTTCAAAAATGGGCAAGAGTTTAGCTTTCCATTTAAAAAAGGAAAGTTGATTAGGATTCGTCTGTTTCCTTTCATTACTGAAGGTGTCAGATGATTCTTAAGTGA
>NW_007163084.1:0-975 GCF_000164805.1 Carlito syrichta
CCACTTCAGATCTTTTCAGGGCAGAGTTGGATGAGACAGAGAGAGGGCTCCCAGCTGAACAGCTTGTGCTGAGTCATGTTCCAGTTGCATTTCCTAGCTCAGCCAAAGATAAACAAATGAGAAGAACCCAAGCCAAAAAATGCCATTCAGACTGTGATTTGGGTTAATATACTACCCCAGGGTAGCAATGGATTTGTGACTGGACAGACACAGGAAGGAAATGGGGTTAGGGAAGCCAAGTGAATTGGTGATGATGTATCATCATTTATAAACAAGCACATTCCTTACATGAATGGGAAGGTGTTTTCCTGGTGAACAAAGAGTCAAAACCTCCTTTGACGTGTTTTTTTAAAGTATTCAAAAGAATGGAGATCTGGTGGGAACAATGAAAATCTTTAAAGTTTCTGTCTCTAGCCCTGTGAGGGAAAGTAGAGGAAGATGCAATAAACGTCAGCAAGAGAAGACTAACGACCTGAAGTACTTTGAATGTGTTTGACTGCGGGTTTTTTGGGAACAGAACAGAAAGGTTGGAAATTTGCTGTTGTTCTGAGTTTTCTCTTTAAGATCGGGGGTAAATTATTTCCTGGGAAGCTGCTTCTCACTGTAAGCTCTTTCAATATCTGTGCTGATAATCTAATCTGAATATATTGGGCTTTATTGAGACCTTCCCTTTGAAATGGATTTGCTATCTATTTATTATTAAACTACTATTTGTTTATATAGAATGTAAAGTGCCTTATCCTTTATGTAGACCTTGACGTTTTAAACGTGAAGTAGAATTGTTTTATCAATTGTGAAAATATTTGTTCTCTGAAAGCTGATTTTAAACAATAAAGTAGGATGACTCTTGAAATAAATGAAACTCATAGCAGAACTTATATAATGGATAAATCTGAGATAAGAACAGTGAGCGGTGTTTTTTATAAAATATACCCCAAAGCTAATGCTTTGTAAATACTACCATTTTTTTTAATG
>NW_007163085.1:0-532 GCF_000164805.1 Carlito syrichta
GGGCTCGGTGGCTCAGCCCGCATCCCACACCTTTGGGAGGCTGAGATGAGTGAATTGCCTGAGCCTGTGGGTTTGAGACCTGCCTGGGCAACTTGGCGAGACCTCATCTTTACAATAAATCAAAAAATCAGCCAGGCTTGGTAGCGTGCGCCTTTAGTTCCAGCTACTTGGAAGGCTGAGGCAGAAGGATCGCCGGAGTCCAGCAGGTCGAGGCTGCAGTGGCTGGGAGCAGCCACTGCACTCCAGTGTGGGCGACAGAGTGAGACTCCAAATAAATAAATAAATAAATAAATAAATAAATAAATAAATAAATAAATAAAGTTAAACTGATCTTGTACATAGGTGCAGTAGCAATTTGATGGAAAAGGATAGTCTTTCCAACAAATGGTACTGAAACAATTGAATGTTCACATGTAAAGCAAAAAGGCTTGGCATGTACCTCATATTTCATTAAAAATTCAATTCAAAATAAATCATAAACCTAAATGTTTTCATAAAACTATAAACCTGAAAGGAAATATAGAAAAAGAGT
>NW_007163086.1:0-808 GCF_000164805.1 Carlito syrichta
CCTGATTCATCCAGCTGACTTAACTCATTAACTAGCTACCTAGCCTACTCAACCATCTGAATCAACCCGTTTTCTAACTTGCTAGCTAGCTGACTCAACCAGCTGACTTAATACATTACTTAACTAGCTAACTACCTGACTCAACCTGCTAACTTAACTGTTAGTTAACTACTGATGAAATTAGATAACTGACTAACTAGCTTACTTAACTGGCAGACTTAACTAGTTAGCTAGATTACTAAACTACGTGAATTAAATAATTAGCTAAATATTTAATTAGCTGAATAACTAGCTGACTTAATTAATTAGTTAACTAGTCAGGAAGCAGAATTAAGTAGCTGACTTAAGTAGTTAGCTTACAAGTGATCTAGCTGATTTAGCTAGCTGACTTAGCTAGCTAGCTGGTTAGCTAGCTGACTTAGCTAACTGACTTAGCTAGTTTGCTAACGAGATAGCTAGCTGACTTAACAAGTTGGTTAATGAGTTAGATAACTGTTTTAACTAGTTGGTAAAGGAGATAAATAGCTGACTTAACTAATTGGTTAGTGTGTTAGCTAGGTGACTTAACCTGACTGATGAGTCAGTCAACTAGTTAGTTGGATTAATACATTGGCTGACTTCTTGGCCGATTTGTTTGCTGGCAAAAAATATTGGCCGAATAATCGGCCGATTATTTAGCTGGGTTAAATAGTTTACTGACGAGTTGGCAACTTGTTAGCTCAGTTAACAAGTTGGATGACTAATTTGCTGACCTAGCTAGTAGTCTGATTAGTTGGCTGACTAATTAGATGACCTAACTAGTCGGCCG
>NW_007163087.1:0-756 GCF_000164805.1 Carlito syrichta
CTACATTACTTAACTAGCTAACTACCTGACTCAACCTGCTAACTTAACTGTTAGTTAACTACTGATGAAATTAGATAACTGACTTAACTAGCTTACTTAACTGGCAGACTTAACTAGTTAGCTAGATTACTAAACTATGTGAATTAAATAATTAGCTAAATATTTAATTAGCTGAATAACTAGCTGACTTAATTAATTAGTTAACTAGTCAGGAAGCAGAATTAAGTAGCTGACTTAAGTAGTTAGCTTACAAGTGATCTAGCTGATTTAGCTAGCTGATTTAGCTAGCTAGCTGGTTAGCTAGCTGACTTAGCTAACTGACTTAGCTAGTTTGCTAACGAGATAGCTAGCTGACTTAACAAGTTGGTTAATGAGTTAGATAACTGTTTTAACTAGTTGGTAAAGGAGATAAATAGCTGACTTAACTAATTGGTTAACGTGTTAGCTAAGTGACTTAACTTGGCTGATGAGTCAGCCAACTAGTTAGTTGGATTAATACATTGACTGACTTCTTGGCCGACTTGTTTGCTGGCAAAAAATATTGGCCGAATAATCGGCCGATTATTTAGCTGGGTTAAATAGTTTACTGACGAGTTGGCAACTTGTTAGCTCAGTTAACAAGTTGGATGACTAATTTGCTGACCTAGCTAGTAGTCTGATTAGTTGGCTGACTAATTAGATGACCTAACTAGTCGGCCGACTAGTTAGCTAACCTAAATTATTGACTGACAAATTGGCCCACTAGTCGGCCGATTG
>NW_007163088.1:0-786 GCF_000164805.1 Carlito syrichta
GATATTTTTGGAGACAGAGTCTGACTCTGTGGCCAGGCTGGGGCCCGGGGACATGACTGTCGTTCACCCTCTGCCTCAAAATCACAGGCTCTGGCAATCCTCTCACTTCAGCCTCTGGAGTCTCTGGGATGAAGGGCACGTTGACCCCAGACCACCTGTTTGGATGAGTGTGGAAATGGGGTCTCCCTGTGTGGCCCTGTTGGACTTGGGTTCCTGGGTTCCAGCCATCCTCCCACCTCAGTCTCCCAGAGTGCTGTGATTCGAAACATGGGCTGCCACACCAGTCCTTCTGGTTCATTTTCGATGAAGTATGAAGGCCAGGCTCTGGAGCTCAGCCTCATCATCCCAGCACTGTGGGAAGCCAAGACCAAGGGCTGGTCCAAGCCCACGGGCCAACACAGGCTCCTTGGTAAGATTTGTCTCTACCCTCCATTCCAAATGAGCCAGGCATGGTGTCGTATGCCTGTTGTTCTGGCTCCTAAAAAAGCCAGGGAAAGGCTTGGCAGGCCAAGGCTGCAGTGGCCAGGAGCAAGCCAATGACCTCCAACCTGGTTGACAATGTGAGACTCCAACTCAAAGAAAAAAGGGAATAAAAAGAAGAGTATCTATTTGTGTATGGAGTTGGGATCATCGTAAACAGACAGAGATTATTTGGGAAGAAGGCTCCAGACTTGGACCTAGAGTTCCTGAAAGATGGTAGATTGGCAAATGATTGGGCTGTGGCTTTGGGAGGCCGAGGTGAGGGACCGCTGGTTTCTGGGGTTTTGAGGCTATCCTGGGTCACGT
>NW_007163089.1:0-883 GCF_000164805.1 Carlito syrichta
GGGCCCGGGGACATGACTGTCGTTCACCCTCTGCCTCAAAATCACAGGCTCTGGCAATCCTCTCACTTCAGCCTCTGGAGTCTCTGGGATGAAGGGCACGTTGACCCCAGACCACCTGTTTGGATGAGTGTGGAAATGGGGTCTCCCTGTGTGGCCCTGGTTGGACTTGGGTTCCTGGGTTCCAGCCATCCTCCCACCTCAGTCTCCCAGAGTGCTGTGATTCGAAACATGGGCTGCCACACCAGTCCTTCTGGTTCATTTTCGATGAAGTATGAAGGCCAGGCTCTGGAGCTCAGCCTCATCATCCCAGCACTGTGGGAAGCCAAGACCAAGGGCTGGTCCAAGCCCACGGGCCAACACAGGCTCCTTGGTAAGATTTGTCTCTACCCTCCATTCCAAATGAGCCAGGCATGGTGTCGTATGCCTGTTGTTCTGGCTCCTAAAAAAGCCAGGGAAAGGCTTGGCAGGCCAAGGCTGCAGTGGCCAGGAGCGAGCCAATGACCTCCAACCTGGTTGACAGTGTGAGACTCCAACTCAAAGAAAAAAGGGAATAAAAAGAAGAGTATCTATTTGTGTATGGAGTTGGGATCATCGTAAACAGACAGAGATTATTTGGGAAGAAGGCTCCAGACTTGGACCTAGAGTTCCTGAAAGATGGTAGATTGGCAAATGATTGGGCTGTGGCTTTGGGAGGCCGAGGTGAGGGACCGCTGGTTTCTGGGGTTTTGAGGCTATCCTGGGTCACGTAGTGAGACCTCATTGCTCCCCAGAAGGCAAACACTAGAGTCATGCATGGTGGTCCACGTGGTCCACGTGGTCCCAGGTACACACGATGTGGAGACCTCCATCCCAGGTGTTCCTTTGCATTGCCCCCACTGACAGA
>NW_007163090.1:0-3303 GCF_000164805.1 Carlito syrichta
CTCCTAGTTACATTTTAATAATTCGTACTAAATATTTGGCAAATGCAAAACCCTCAGTCCCTCTCAAAATAAAGGTACAAACGGAAATTTAAGGATTACCAAGTTCCTCTTAAGGCCAGAGTTACATCCACATACGGCAAGAGCATACTTTTGTTCCGGGAATCTGGCCTTAGTTGTCCCGAGCAACCTAAGGGACTTGTACTACCAGATACCCGTTTAAAACTCTCAAGTAGACAAGAATGCTGCTGGAGTCCTGAAATGTCTGATTCATAATACCCACAAGCCAAGTATCTCTAAAACATGAGACGAACTCGAACCCCTGATTCTTGTTTATCCCGTAGCAAGACAACCTGAGAATTTTTTGAATTGGGGACTCGTGTTTCACAGGTTCCTTATTCTTCCTTAGCGAGGGGCTGTGTAGTGTCCTGTATATGAGGACTCCCTTTCCCCAGTATCCTGTTTGGAAACCCTGATTCTTTTTTAGCCCTTAGCAAGATGTCATGTAGATACTGTGATGGAGGAACCGTGTAAAACAGGTTTCTTATTTCTCCTTAGCAAGAGATCGTGTAGATTTTGTATATGAGGACTGCTTTTACCTATGTTGCATCTTCTAAACACTGATTCTTGTTTAGCCCACTGTTGATGGCCTTTTGATTTTTAGTACTGAGGACTGCTATAACCCCGATTATTTTTTTTTCCTTGTCAAAGGGCCATGTATTTCCATGTATATTAGGACTCTCCTTACAAAGATCCTGCTTTGAAACTCTGATTCTTTTTAGTCCTTTCTAAGATGCCCTGTAGATTTTTGGGATTGAGGACTCATGTAATCCAGATTCCTTATTCTTTCTTAGCACAAGGTCATATAGTTGCCTGTATATAAGGACTCTATTTCCCCAGATTCATGCTTAGAAAACCCTGATTCCTATTCAGACCATAGCAAGGCAATCTGAAATTTTTTGGGGATTGAGGACGAGAAACGCAGATTGTTTATTCTTACTTAGCAATAGGCAGTGGAGTTTCCTGTATGTGAGGACACCCATTACCAAGATTCGACTTCAAAAACCTGATTTGTGGTTACCTCTTAGGAAGACGGCCTGTAGTTTTTGGGATTGAGGACTCATATAACCAATATTCCTTATACTTCCTTACCAATATGACGTGTCGTTTCCTGTTTATGACTACTCCCATTACCCAGCTTCCTGCTTAACTCTGCAGGATGCCAAGACATTTCCTGGTGACCGAGAAATTCAGATGTTTGGATATCAATAGAAAGACTCCCATCATGTTCTTTGGGAACCTGAATCCGAGATTCCTGGGTCCCCTTCACAAGACCTCCCCAAAATGTGGAATGTTCAAAACCCAACATCCTAATACCGACCTGCACATGCACGAGAATTTTCTGCAGTTTGAGGTCACCTGAATCAAAGGATTTTGTGGCAATATGCCTTTTGATTCTGGGGAACATGATTATGGTCGTAGATGTTCCTAGGACAGAAAAGGATGTGTAGGGCCAGATCCTTGATTACGACTAACAAGAGGACCAGAAAGTTCATGTGGATCTGTAATGAAAGATTTAGCATATCCACAGAGCAAGTAGCTCTGAAAAATGTAAGGACACAGAAGTCCAGATTGCCTATTAACCTTATTAAGAGGCCCAGTAGATCCCATTTAATGAGACCTCCTAGAACCCAATTTCCTTTTCGTTCTCAGCAAGATGCCCTGATTTCCCTGTCGATGTGGATTCCAAACACTGTATACAAAAAGACAGATGCCCAGAATTTCCTAGGAACGGTGGAATCCACGATTCCTGGTTACCTTTAAAAATACATACTAAACATTTGGTAACTGCAAAACTTATAAACCCTCTCAAAATAAAAAGAGAAATGGAAGCTGAAGGATTACAGGGTTCATCTTAAGACCAGAGTTAAATCCAAATATGGCAAGAAGATTCTTTTTGTTCTGGAATATGACCCTAGTTGTTCCGAGGAAACTAACGGACTTGGAGTGCCCGATACTTGTTTACAACTTTCAAGAGGACCAGAATGTTGCTGGAGTCCTGAAATGACCAATTGTAATATCTGCATGCTAAATTGCTCTGAACCATTGGGGAGCTCGAAACTCTGTTCTTGTTTGTGCCATAGCAGACACCCTGGGAATTTCTTGGATTGAGGAATAGTACAACAAAAATTCTTTATTCGTCCTTGGTTGGAGGCCGTGTAGTGTCCTGTATGTTAGGACTCTCTTTCCCTAGATTCCTGTTTTGAAATCCTGATTCTGGTTTAGCCCTTAGTAAGATGGCATGTAGACTGTTTCATAGAGGAACTGTGTAAAACAGATTTCTTCTTCTTTCTTAGCAATAGGCCATGAAGTTTTCTGTATATGTGGACTGCTATTACCCACATTCATGCCTCGAATCCCTGATTCTTCTTTAGCCATCAGCAAGATGCCCTGTAGATTTTCAGTTCTGATGACTTGTATTTCCCAGATTCCTTATTATTAGCAACCTCGTGCGGTTGCCGGTATATGAGTACTCCCTTTCCCAGATATATGCCCCAAAACCCTCATGATTGTTTAGACCTTTGGAAGAAGCCGTGCAGTTTTTTTGGGATTGAGAACACATATGACCCAGATTCCTTATTCTTTTTATGAAAAGTCCGTGCAGTTGCCGGATTTCATTCAAATGAAATGAGCATTTCATTTCCCTAGATTATGCTTCAAAAACACAAATTCGTGTTTAGCACATAGCAAGACACTCTGAAGTGTTTTTGATGATTGAGGGCACGTGTATACCAGATTTCTTATTCTTCCTTAGCAAAAGAAAGTGCAGTTTCCTGTATATAAGGACTCCCATTATCCATACTCCTACTCCCAAAACCTGATTGGGTGTTATCTCTTAGCAAGATGCTCTGTAGGTTTTTGGGATGGAGGACTAGTGTATGCAAGATTCCTTATTCTTTTCTAGCAAAAGTTTGTGTACTGTTCTGTATATGAGGACTCCCAATACTGAAATTCCTGCTTCATTCTCAGCAAGACGCCGAGACATTTCTTTGTGACCTAGAATTACAGTTGCTTGGATATCAAGAGAAAGACTGCCATAAAGTTCTTGTGGAATTGGAACCCAAGATTCCTGGTTCCCTTTTCAAAAGACACCATAAAATATGGCGACATACAAGCCCAGATTACTGATTAAACCTTATCAAGAGACCTTGTAAATTAAGGCGATTGAGAACTCCAATAACCGGATTCCCGTTCTGTTCTCAGCAAGATGCCCAGATTTTCCCTGTCTATGTGGATTCCAGAACT
>NW_007163091.1:0-3105 GCF_000164805.1 Carlito syrichta
TACCAGATACCTGTTTAAAACTCTCAAGTAGACAAGAATGCTGCTGGAGTCCTGAAAATGTCTGATTCATAATACCCACAAGCCAAGTATCTCTAAAACATGAGATGAACTCGAACCCCTGATTCTTGTTTATCCCGTAGCAAGACAACCTGAGAATTTTTTGAATTGGGGACTCGTGTTTCACAGGTTCCTTATTCTTCCTTAGCGAGGGGCCGTGTAGTGTCCTGTATATGAGGACTCCCTTTCCCCAGTATCCTGTTTGGAAACCCTGATTCTTTTTTAGCACTTAGCAAGATGTCATGTAGATACTGTGATGGAGGAACCGTGTAAAACAGGTTTCTTATTTCTCCTTAGCAAGAGATCGTGTAGATTTTGTATATGAGGACTGCTTTTACCTATGTTGCATCTTCTAAACCCTGATTCTTGTTTAGCCCACTGTTGATGGCCTTTTGATTTTTAGTACTGAGGACTGCTATAACCCCGATTATTTTTTTTCCTTGTAAAAGAGCCATGTATTTCCATGTATATTAGGACTCTCCTTACAAAGATCCTTCTTTGAAACTCTGATTCTTTTTTAGTCCTTTCTAAGATGCCCTGTAGATTTTTGAGATTGAGGACTCGTGTAATCCAGATTCCGTATTCTTTCTTAGCACAAGGTCATATAGTTGCCTGTATATAAGGACTCTATTTCCCCAGATTCATGCTTAGAAAACCCTGATTCCTATTCAGACCATAGCAAGGCAATCTGAAATTTTTTGGGGATTGAGGACGAGAAACGCAGATTGTTTATTCTTACTTAGCAATAGGCAGTGGAGTTTCCTGTATGTGAGGACACCCATTACCAAGATTCGACTTCAAAAACCTGATTTGTGGTTACCTCTTAGGAAGACGGCCTGTAGTTTTTGGGATTGAGGACTCATATAACCAATATTCCTTATACTTCCTTACCAATATGACGTGTCGTTTCCTGTTTATGACTACTCCCATTACCCAGCTTCCTGCTTAACTCTGCAGGATGCCAAGACATTTCCTGGTGACCGAGAAATTCAGATGTTTGGATATCAATAGAAAGACTCCCATCATGTTCTTTGGGAACCTGAATCCGAGATTCCTGGGTCCCCTTCACAAGACCTCCCCAAAATGTGGAATGTTCAAAACCCAACATCCTAATACCGACCTGCACATGCACGAGAATTTTCTGCAGTTTGAGGTCACCTGAATCAAAGGATTTTGTGGCAATATGCCTTTTGATTCTGGGGAACATGATTATGGTCGTAGATGTTCCTAGGACAGAAAAGGATGTGTAGGGCCAGATCCTTGATTACGACTAACAAGAGGACCAGAAAGTTCATGTGGATCTGTAATGAAAGATTTAGCATATCCACAGAGCAAGTAGCTCTGAAAAATGTAAGGACACAGAAGTCCAGATTGCCTATTAACCTTATTAAGAGGCCCAGTAGATCCCATTTAATGAGACCTCCTAGAACCCAATTTCCTTTTCGTTCTCAGCAAGATGCCCTGATTTCCCTGTCGATGTGGATTCCAAACACTGTATACAAAAAGACAGATGCCCAGAATTTCCTAGGAACGGTGGAATCCACGATTCCTGGTTACCTTTAAAAATACATACTAAACATTTGGTAACTGCAAAACTTATAAACCCTCTCAAAATAAAAAGAGAAATGGAAGCTGAAGGATTACAGGGTTCATCTTAAGACCAGAGTTAAATCCAAATATGGCAAGAAGATTCTTTTTGTTCTGGAATATGACCCTAGTTGTTCCGAGGAAACTAACGGACTTGGAGTGCCCGATACTTGTTTACAACTTTCAAGAGGACCAGAATGTTGCTGGAGTCCTGAAATGACCAATTTGTAATATCTGCATGCTAAATTGCTCTGAACCATTTGGGGAGCTCGAAACTCTGTTTCTTGTTTGTGCCATAGCAGACACCCTGGGAATTTCTTGGATTGAGGAATAGTACAACAAAAATTCTTTATTCGTCCTTGGTTGGAGGCCGTGTAGTGTCCTGTATGTTAGGACTCTCTTTCCCTAGATTCCTGTTTTGAAATCCTGATTCTGGTTTAGCCCTTAGTAAGATGGCATGTAGACTGTTTCATAGAGGAACTGTGTAAAACAGATTTCTTCTTCTTTCTTAGCAATAGGCCATGAAGTTTTCTGTATATGTGGACTGCTATTACCCACATTCATGCCTCGAATCCCTGATTCTTCTTTAGCCATCAGCAAGATGCCCTGTAGATTTTCAGTTCTGATGACTTGTATTTCCCAGATTCCTTATTATTAGCAACCTCGTGCGGTTGCCGGTATATGAGTACTCCCTTTCCCAGATATATGCCCCAAAACCCTCATGATTGTTTAGACCTTTGGAAGAAGCCGTGCAGTTTTTTTGGGATTGAGAACACATATGACCCAGATTCCTTATTCTTTTTATGAAAAGTCCGTGCAGCTGCCGGATTTCATTCAAATGAAATGAGCATTTCTTTTCCCTAGATTATGCTTCAAAAACACAAATTCGTGTTTAGCACATAGCAAGACACTCTGAAGTGTTTTTGATGATTGAGGACACGTGTATACCAGATTTCTTATTCTTCCTTAGCAAAAGAAAGTGCAGTTTCCTGTATATAAGGACTCCCATTATCCATACTCCTACTCCCAAAACCTGATTGGGTGTTATCTCTTAGCAAGATGCTCTGTAGGTTTTTGGGATGGAGGACTAGTGTATGCAAGATTCCTTATTCTTTTCTAGCAAAAGTTTGTGTACTGTTCTGTATATGAGGACTCCCAATACTGAAATTCCTGCTTCATTCTCAGCAAGACGCCGAGACATTTCTTTGTGACCTAGAATTACAGTTGCTTGGATATCAAGAGAAAGACTGCCATAAAGTTCTTGTGGAATTGGAACCCAAGATTCCTGGTTCCCTTTTCAAAAGACACCATAAAATATGGCGACATACAAGCCCAGATTACTGATTAAACCTTATCAAGAGACCTTGTAAATTAAGGCGATTGAGAACTCCAATAACCGGATTCCCGTTCTGTTCTCAGCAAGATGCCCAGATTTTCCCTGTCTATGTGGATTCCAGAACT
>NW_007163092.1:0-4684 GCF_000164805.1 Carlito syrichta
CAATACGCAAATAGCAGCACTTAATATAATATACTCTTACTCTAAAATATCTGACTTTTCCCTCCTCGGGTTTCAAATTTCACCTCCTTACTGATTAGCGAGTATCAATTAAATCAGCAATTCTGGCACCCCTGAAGTGACCACAACAGCTTGGCATATACAAGAATCCATTTATTATGCAGCCATAAAGAAAGACAAACATATGGACTTTGCAGCAACTTGGGTGGATTTAGAGTCTATCATACTCAGTTATCACAGGGAAAAAAAAAAAGAGTACCATATGTTTTCACTGATAAAAAGACCTTGAACAATTATTGTAATACTATAAGAAAACCATTGGCAGTAGTGGGAAACTGTCAGGGGGACAGTTTTGGCAGTTGAGGGAAACTGCTGGGGGAGAAGGGCATACCTCATCAAGGGTACCTGCATAATCAATGCTTGTATACCTAACCTTGAATTGTACCCCACATCTTTATAATAAAAAAGAGCCCATTGGAATCTCCTCAAAGCTAAGTTCAAAGCATAACCAACAAAATTCTCAAGATAAGATCACAAACTTAACCTCAAGCCAACTTTTTATTCTAGATGCAGTGGTTAAAGAAGACACAAGAAACTGCAAGTTTGATTTTATAACTCAGCTTTTGGGAGTAAGGGCCATGACATTCCCTTTCATGTTTCCCACCTGCCTCTCTACCCTCCTAAAACCCGAGTCCCACCTCCAAGGTGTTTGTCTTCCTCCAGGCCATGTACTTGACAAGGCTTAGATGTCAGGTTCTAGTTTTCTTGAAAATTGAAATTTGGACTCAAAAGAGTAGCTTCCCTGAGGGCAGAGTGTGGATCAATGGAAAGGGAAGGGTCACACCTGCCTCCCACTGCCCACACACTGAAGGGTCCAACTGGGCACTATAGGGTATGGTTCTGCTCAAAGGAAAAAAAAATAAGCTCAGAGTTACAACACAGGAAT
The DNA here is from genome assembly GCF_000164805.1 of Carlito syrichta. Taxonomy (NCBI): domain Eukaryota; kingdom Metazoa; phylum Chordata; class Mammalia; order Primates; family Tarsiidae; genus Carlito; species Carlito syrichta. The sequence goes on from NW_007163092.1 coordinate 965, forward strand.
AATTTAACCAAGAACCATTTATCTGGCATGTAAAATATGCCAAGTGATTATCAGATGTTGAAAGCATATGAGAAAAGAAGATGTGGGGAGCTCACCGGGACTGTGAAGCTGTATGTACATAGGGGGAGACAAAGAGAGAAAGAGGCAGACACATGAGTATCCATGGACAGACAATAGACAGATATAAAAGGATATATAACATAGGCCAGGTAAGAATCTCTCAAAATGTGGCTCATGGACAACTTAAACCAGATTCGCCTGAGGAACCTATTTGAAGAAATGCAGTTTCTGATCGTCATCCTTCATGCACTGAGTGCAGGCTAGAAGCAGGACCTGGTGATCTGCATTTTGCAGACTACCCAAGTGATGCTTAGACTCACTGAAGTGCATCTCCTCAGAATTTTCAAGTGGATTCTTGAAAACCCACAGCATCTCAAATGTAAAAAAGTCTGTCACCATTTGCTCTTTGGTGACAGACTTTTGGGGAAATTGCTCTTCCCCCAATCCCATTCCCATCAGGAATTGCCACATACGAAATACATGCTCTCAGATACAGGTGGGGGCTAAACTATGGCTCTGCAAAGACATATATAGAATGGTACAATGGACACTGGAGACTCAGAAGGAGGAGGGGAAGAGGAGGGTGAGGGAAGAAAGATTACCTCTCTCTGGTACAATGTGCATTAGTGGGGGTGATGAGTACACTAAAAGCCCAGACTTCTTGCCATTATACAATGAATCCATGTAACCAAAAACCACTTGTACCCCTAAAATTAATGAAACTTGAAAAAAAAAAAAAAAGAATTTCCACATAGCTATTAACCTTTTCAATTTTTGCTCATTTTATCTCCAGCCTGAATAGCTATTTCTCCACAGTTTGGATTCGTTTTGATTTATTTCACTTTGTTCTAATCATATTGCAAAAAGCTACCACATAAACAACAAGCAGTGGAAAACTGAATAGGTCCCATGTGTGAAACCCACACATAGCTAGGCCCACTGGCAAGTTTTTATTTGTTCTTACATGCCAACTTATAAGCAGGCTGGTTCAAATTCCAAATTGGGACACACAATTAATATCCTGGTAGGCTAAGAATAATCAGAACAACCCACATTAAACTGGCTAACACCAAGGGAATAAGGGGTTAGAATCTTTCTGGAGATAAGGGCCCTATGGAACTGACAACATCCCACCAGAGTACAGGAAAGTACAGAAAAACAGGAGATCTTGTAGGGGCTTGTACGGGGCTGTACAAGACTCAGGAAGGGAGAAGAGAAGGGCTGGGAGACTGCAGGTCCCTCTCTGTTTCTCGTTGCTGCTTGAGGAAGGCCCTGTCCCATCCAACTCTTCCCCTAAATCACTTCACCAGATTCATGTGCTATAGGACCAACTCCGTGCAAAAAATTATATTCTCTCCTATTCCCAACCTCCAGTTTCCTGAGAAGGGATTCCAACTGGCTTAACTCATGTCAGACACTCACTTTCTGGAAACACGAACCTTTGCCAAGAGAGTGGGCCATATTTACCAAGAGGGTGGGTCATATTTACAAACAACTGTCACAACTCAACACAGCAATTATGGAAAAATGTGGAGGGGAGGTAAGCCAGTAGGAAGGTTGCCTGTGAGCAAATGACACAGCACAGTCCTGATTAACCATTTGAGAATGGTGTTCATGTTGACGCATGCATGTAGATGGGGTGACCTGCATGCCCAAATGCATTTAATAATTCAAGGCATTAAATGAGAAGTGTTATATCTGTGAAATGGCCAGCAAATCCAAAAAAAAGATGGAGGAAAGTTTAAGGTTTTACACTTTTTGCCTTCAACCTTAACACAAAATTCTAATACCCAAAACAGTGAAGTACTGGTATAAAAACAGACATAACGATCTGCGGAACAAAATGAACCACCCAGGAATCAACATACACATGTATTGCCAAATTCATTCAGTGTGAACAGAGCAGTCTTTGACATTTCTCAGAAAATAGAATACTCTTATGCAAGAGAATAAATTTGAACTCTTATCTTGCACCATAAAATTTTTAACAGTAACAGTTGAAACCATAAAAGCCCTTAGACAAATACTTAGAAGGAAAACTTCATGACAGTGATTGTGTCAATTATTTTTTGTTCACACCAAAAAACAGGCAGAAAAATACAACAGACTTCATCAAAATTAAAACCTTTGTGGGACAACCTTCCTTCGGGTCCCCTCCCTCTGCAGGAGCTTTTCTGTCTTAACTAACTCCTGCTTTCAAAAAAAAAAAAAAAACTTTTGTGTATGAAAGAACACTCCCAACAAAGAAAATTAGCAACTCAAAACACAAGAAAAAATATTTTGGAATCATACCTCTAAGTGATCAAGACAGGACATTATGTTTAAACGCCTATAAATTAACAAAACAGTAAAAAAAAATCTCGCTCAAAAATTGGAAATTAACCTTAAACAGATACATCTTCCAAGCACACAGCCAGTAAACAAATGACAAGATGCACATCAACACTACGTTTAGGGAAATGTGAATCAAACAACAATGAACAGCACCTCATTTACTCAAGATGAAAAAATTCTAGAGTCCTGCTGTACAGCACTGTTTATAGCTGACTTTCCTGTAAGGACACTTAAAAGTCTGTACAGACTTCCTGTTTCTGTTCCCATGACAACAAAAACAAAACAAAGCAATACAAACAAGATATAATGAAATTCCACTACATACCCACAATATGACCATTAGAAAAAAGAATAAAACGTAAAAGAGAAAATGTTAAGGGGGATGACAAGAAAAAGAACAAAACAAAGCAATACCAACAAGATATAATGAAACTCCACTACATACCCTAATATGACCATTAGGAAAAAAGAATAAAACGTAAAAGAGAAAATGTTAAGGGGAATGTGAAGGAATTGGACCTATTAACAATTACTGATGATTACGTAAAACAATGAATCTTCTATGAAAACACCTATACCACTTTCCTAAAAAGTTATGCATAACACACCACAAAGTCCAGCAATTTCGTTTGTAGCAAACGTCAAAAACCAGGTGAGAAAATGCAAAAAAATGAGAGCTTCTAAACTCACCGTTTGTGGTCAATGTCCAGGAGCGGCCTCACCAAAGTTCCCTCCTATGCTCTCGGGACACCAACACTGCAAGGCCTGAGGCGCAGGGGCCAGGCTTGGTCTGTGGCGCCGCTGGGGGCTCCACAGCAGGCCGCGGTGCCAGGGGCCAAGTTCCGTGGCCAGCGGCTGCCCTGGTGCCCTGGCAGCTCCGCGGTCTTTGGCTGTGCTGGGTCCCGACTCTGTGGTCCGCGGAGGCGGCGCGGAGCTAGGCTCTGCGGTCTGTGGCAGTGGGGAGCACCAGGCTCCACGATCCGCGGCGGCGCGCAGGGCCGGTTCCGCGGTTGACAGCTCAGCGGGGGCTCCCGCTCCTCCGTGGGCGGAGGCGCCGAGGGGCCTGGCTTCACAGCTGGCGGCGGCACGGGGGCCCGGCTCCGCAGTTGCAGGCTGCGTTGGCTACCTAGCTCCACCGTGGTCACTGGGGGTCGCCCGGCCCTGCGGCTGGCCGCGGAGGGAGGGCTCCAGCTCCGCCGTCTGTGGAGGCGCGACGGGTCTGGCGCCGCCGTCAGCACGGCCGTCTTCTGCGCAGGAGCCCAAACTCCTCTGGCTACGGAGGCTCGGAGGGCCGGGTTTCCCAGTGTGCAGCTGCCGCGGGGAGTC
>NW_007163093.1:0-651 GCF_000164805.1 Carlito syrichta
CGGCGCGGAGCTAGGCTCTGCGGTCTGTGGCAGTGGGGAGCACCAGGCTCCACGATCCGCGGCGGCGCGCAGGGCCGGTTCCGCGGTTGACAGCTCAGCGGGGGCTCCCGCTCCTCCGTGGGCGGAGGCGCCGAGGGGCCTGGCTTCACAGCTGGCGGCGGCACGGGGGCCCGGCTCCGCAGTTGCAGGCTGCGTTGGCTACCTAGCTCCACCGTGGTCACTGGGGGTCGCCCGGCCCTGCGGCTGGCCGCGGAGGGAGGGCTCCAGCTCCGCCGTCTGTGGAGGCGCGACGGGTCTGGCGCCGCCGTCAGCACGGCCGTCTTCTGCGCAGGAGCCCAAACTCCTCTGGCTACGGAGGCTCGGAGGGCCGGGTTTCCCAGTGTGCAGCTGCCGCGGGGAGTCCGGCTCGGCAGTTGACAGCTTCCGCGGGGAGTCCGGCCTGGTTCTTGGGTCTGCTGTCTTTGAATCCGGGGTACCGGCTCCTCGCTCTGCAGCGGAGCAGAGAGCCAGGCTCTGTGTTGCGCACGGTGAGAAGGGCCCGAATCCACCACCCAAGACACTGTTGGAACCCAGCTCCTTGATCGTGGGTGCGGGGGAGGCCGGTTCCTCGGGGCATGGCGGCGTGGGGAGCCCTGCTCTGCGGTCGTCCGC
>NW_007163094.1:0-710 GCF_000164805.1 Carlito syrichta
TCTGTGACTGTGACAGGCATGTCTCACTCTAGAAACCCATTGTTCCTGTTTCCCATATACTGTGGTTTTGGCTTAGGTATTAGATATAATTCTAATTCAGGACACATTTGGGAGCCTTTTCTATGGTGCAAGCCTCTTTTTAAGATTTAAAAGTATAGTTGTAGAATTAGTATGTACTTACAGAGAGCTGTTTTCAGCTTTTTAATGGCATAGATGACTAGAATTCTCATAAATGGACCAGCTCAACGTTTGGTCTGGGCCACATTCCTGAGGGCCCATTGCATACTTTGGACTGGGCTGCATTCTTTTAGGCCGGATTTATCTACAGTTAGTGTAGGGTTTTTCTCCCTATTATAGAAATTGAATTTATTTTATTCATAGAAAGTATTGTAGAATAGGTCATGCTAAAGTCAGGGAATCATGTTAGTTCAGGCATGATCAATCATGATATTTTTAGGTTTAATAAGAATACAGTTAAGTTTAGAAATTTCATTTTCTCCATTTTCTGCTATGTGGTTTTGGCCTTAGTACATTTACAGTTTCTATTTGGGTTTTATTTTTACAAGCGTTGTTGCTGATTATCAGCTTTATATATTGGGATCAGGAATTAGAAACTTTCATAGAAATTAGGATAGATATATAGGACTTTAGAATAGCCATTTTGTTAAGACATTGTAGTCTATTATTCCAAAAACCGGCCCACCGTGAAA
>NW_007163095.1:0-931 GCF_000164805.1 Carlito syrichta
TTTTTAAGATTTAAAAGTATAGTTGTAGAACTAGTATGTACTTACAGAGAGCTGTTTCAGCTTTTTAATGGCATAGATGACTAGAATTCTCATAAATGGACCAGCTCAACGTTTGGTCTGGGCCACATTCCTGAGGGCCCAGTGCATACTTTGGACTGGGCTGCATTCTTTTAGGCCGGATTTATCTACAGTTAGTGTAGGGTTTTTCTCCCTATTATAGAAATTGAATTTATTTTATTCATAGAAAGTATTGTAGAATAGGTCATGCTAAAGTCAGGGAATCATGTTAGTTCAGGCATGATCAATCATGATATTTTTAGGTTTAATAAGAATACAGTTAACTTTAGAAATTTCATTTTCTCCATTTTCTGCTATGTGGTTTTGGCCTTAGTACATTTACAGTTTCTATTTGGGTTTTATTTTTAGAAGCTTTGTTGCTGATTATCAGCTTTATATATTGGGATCAGGAATTAGAAACTTTCATAGAAATTAGGATAGATATATAGGACTTTAGAATAGCCATTTTGTTAAGACATTGTAGTCTATTATTCCAAAAACTGGCCCACCGTGAACCTTAAACTCGGCCACATCCTATAGAGGCCAGCGTGATCTTTGGAGTGGGCCTCATTCTTTAGGAATTGGTTTAAGCTATAATTAACAGCTTCTGTAGCATTGTGTAAGTAGTATTAGCATAGAATAGAAAGGTAATAAAGTTTAAGTTACTCATCATGGGTATTGAGTGACCTTCAGAATTTATTGATTATCAGAACATCATTAGGCTAGTAGGAATTGTTGCACTGCTTTTGAAGAACATTAACTAGCAAAGGGAACAATAAGACAATCCCAGGGTGTGTCCTTCCTCATACCTCAGAAGACATCTGGTGGGTGGGGGATGCCCCTATGCACCTGACTTCATGTTCACTGAAAGACT
>NW_007163096.1:0-5322 GCF_000164805.1 Carlito syrichta
CAAGTCATCTGGCTAGCCAGTTGGCTAGCTAGTCAAGTCACCTAGTTAAGTCAGTTAGCTGGTCAGCACGTTAGCTAGGATGTTAAGTAGTTAACTCAGCTGGCAAACCAGCGGGCTATGTAGGTAGGTAGCTACTTAAGTCAATTGGCTAACCTTTAGGCTATCTAGTTATGACAGCTAGATAAAGCAACTTGCTAATCAGCTTTCTAGCTAGGTAGATAGCTAGTGAAGCCTGCTGGCTAGCCAGCTGTCTACATCCTGAAGACAGCTAGTTAAATCAGCTGTCTATTCTGCTGGAAAGCTAGGTAGCCAGGCAATTAATTCAGGTGGCTAGGCAGCTGATCAGCTAGTTAAGTCAGTTGCTGTAGTCAGCTCACTATTCAGCTGCATAGCTAGTTAAGTCAGCACATTAATTCAGTTATCTAGCTAGCTGGCTAGCTTGTTAAAAATCTATTTACATCAGATGTGTAACCAGTTGGCTCACTAGTTATTTCATCTAGGTCAGTCAGCTGGCGTGCTAGGAAACTAGCTAATTAAGTCAGCTAGATATGTCAGTTAGCTAGCCAGTTAAGACAGCTAGTTAAGTCAGTTAGCTAGCCAACTTGCTAGCTAGGTATCTGCTAGTTATGTCAACAGTCTAGCAATGTCAGTTAGAAATAATTATTTCTTGGTTTGTGTATAAAAATATGAATATTAGAACTAAGTTTGTTATGAATGCACAGGCGATAGAGTTTTTTACGTAGTAAGGATATGTATGTATTTCGTACTTTTTAGTTGTTGTAATAATAAATGGGGTAATTAAGAGTGTAAGTGATAGTAAAATGGAGGATGAGAATAAATTTATTACTTTTATTTGGAGTTGCACCAATTTTTGGTTCCTAAGACCAATGGATTACTTCTCTCCTTTAAAAGTAAGAAAGCCATATTGTTATATATGGAGGCATGAGTTAGCAGTTCTTGCATACTTTCTTGGTAAATAAGAAATCTTTGGGTTTCTATTATTAGACTCACAATCTAATGTTTTGTTTAAACTATATTTACAGTATATGGTTCCTATAATTAGTTTGGGGTTGGTGGATAGTAGGATTAGGGGTAGTAGGTGTATAATTATTAATGTATTTTCTCGGGTGAAAGGGGGCTTAATGTTGTTGATGTGATATGTATATTTTCCTCGCTGTGTTATAGTTAGCATATATAGGGAATATAAAGCAGTAATTAGATTATTAAAGCCTATCAAGATAATAGTTAGGTGTGACCATGAAAATGCTGCTATTATTACGGATAATTCACCAACTAAATTAATTGTTGGGGGAAGGGCCAGGTTGGTTAAGCTGGTGAGGAGTCATCATGTTGCTGCAAGGGGTAAGAGGGTTTGAAGGCCACAGGCTAGTGCTATTGTTCGACTGTGAATTCGTTCGTAGTTTGTATTTGCAAGACAAAATAATAGGGAGGAGGTGAGGCCATGGGCAATTATAAGAGTAGTGGCTCCGATGAAACTTCACTGAGTTTGGATAAGGACTGCTACAATAACAAGAGCTATATGGCTAACTGAGGAGTAGGCAATAAGTGATTTTAAGTCTGTTTGACGTAGACAGATGGAACTAGTTATAATTATGCCTCATAGGGAGAGTATTAGGAAGGGATAGGCCATATGTTCTATTGTGGGGTTTAGGATAATTGTAATTCGTATTATTCCGTATCCTCCGAGTTTAAGTAAAATGGCTGCAAGGACTATGGAGCCTGCAATTGGGGCTTCGACATGGGCTTTAGGTAGTCATAGGTGAAGTCCGTATAGGGGTATTTTTACTATAAAAGCTATTATGCAGGCTAACCAGAGGATGTTATTTGACCAAGAGTTGGGAAGGCTTGGTATAATAAGAGTGTTGATTGTTATATTTAATGTTCCTAGAAGATTTTGGGTGTAAATAAGAGCGATGAGTAGGGGGAGGGATCCAATCAGTGTGTAAAATAAGAAATAAAGGCCAGCGTTTAGTCGTTCTGTTTGGTTTCCTCATCGTGTAATAATAATTAGTGTGGGGATTAAAGTCGCTTCGAATAGAATATAGAAGAAAATTAATTCTGTGGCTGTAAAAGGTCATGATTAGAAAAGTTTGGAGTGTAATCAGCATGGAAATATATAGTTTTTTTCGTGTGAGTGGTTCTTTTGATAAATGGTTTTGGCTGGCTATAATTATTAAGGGTAGTAATCAGGTGGTCAAGATTAGTAGTGGTGTTGATAAAGAGTCAGTAAAGAAGGTGATTGAGAAGTTTGTACTAATATTGTGAAAACAGTTTAATAGAGAGAGTGTGGTGAAGCTAATTACTAGGCTGTGGATTGTAGTGTTAATTCAAATGGTATGTTTTTTAGAATATCATGTTAATGGAATTATTATAAGTGTTGGTAGAATAATTTTTAGCATTGTAAAAGGCTTAAGTTTTGTACATAATCCAGACCATATGTATTTGATACCATTACTAGTAGGGCTAGACCTACAGCGGCTTCACAGGCTGCGAAAACTAGGAGTATAATTGGAACTATATTAGCTAAGGTGAAGTGAAGATTTAGAATTGTTAATGAAGTTATGATAAATATTGAGAGTATTATGCCTTCTAGGCATAGTAGGGAAGATATGAGATGTGAGCGATATATCAATATGCCTAGGAGTGATGTTAAAAAAGCAAGGATAAGGTTAATATAGATGTATGGCATTTTGGTAATTATGCGTTGTGCATAGTCTAATGAGTCGAAATCATCTATTTTAGTTAAACTAATTACCATATTCTTGAGTGTCTTTGCTTTTTTGTACTTTAAATAAGGTATCTTTCATCTTTCCCTTGCGGTACTTTGTCTATAGCACCTATATAAATTTCTATCTCCTATACTTTTAAGGTTAAAGGTAAATGTTTTGGTTTACAAGATTTAGTATAATTTAGATGGTTCATATTGGGCTAGGATTAGGTTCAAAGTGGTCATTTGTGAAATCTTCCGGGTGTAAGCCGGGTGTTTTGCGATTTAAGCTACACTTTGTCTATTCCAAGCACACTTTCCAGTATGCTTACCTTGTTACGACTTATCTCATCTCATGCGCTGTAATTTGTTTTATGTAGATTGTTGTGGAGTTGCATTTGAGGAGGGTGAAGGGCGGTGTGTGCGTGCTTCATGGCCTTTATTTCAACCAAACTCTCTATTCTTGGTTTACTACTAAATCCTCCTTTAATTCTTGTTTTCATAAGAATGTTCGTAGATAGCTAGCTAGGTAGCTAGATGGTTAAGACAGCTAGTTAACCCATCTGTATAGCTAGGTAGCTAGCTGGTTAAGTAAGCTAGTTAAGTCAGCTTGCTATCTAGTTAAGTTAGAGATTTGTCAGCTGGCTAGCCAGTTGCTTAGCTGGGAAGCTAGCTAGCTAAGTCAGCTGGCTAGCTAGTTAGCTAGCTAGTTAAATAACCTAGTTAAGGTAGCTTACTAGCCAGCTGGTTAGCTAGGTCGCAGGGAAGTTAAGTCAACTGGCAAACCAGCATGCTACATAGGTAGCTAGCTAGTTAAGACAGCTGGCTATCGAGCTGGCTAGCTAGGTAGCTAGGTAGATAGGTAGTTAGGTCAGCCTGCTTGCCAGCTGGCTAGCTATAAGTCACCTAGTTAAATCAGCTGCCTAGATACCTGTCTAGCTATGTCACTATATAGTTAAGTCAGATGTCTAGCCCACAGGCTAGATAGTTGAGTCACCTAGTTAAGTCAATTGCCTAGCCAGCTGGCTACCAAGGTAGTTTGCTACTTAAATCAACTGACTAGACAGTTGGCTAGCGAATTAAGTAACTAAGTTAAGTCAGCTGGCTATCCAGCTTGCTAGTGATATATCAAGCTAGTTAATTCAGTTGACTAGCAAGCAGGCAAGCTGTTTAAGACATCTGGCAAGCCAGTTGGCTAGCTAGGTAGCGAGCCAGTTAAATCATTTGGCTAGCCAGCTTGTTAGCTAATTAAGGCAGCTCACTAAGTCAGCTGGTTAGCCAGCTAGCTAGATAGGTAGAGAGCTAGTTAATTCAGATGGCTAGCCAGCTGGCTGTCTAGTTAAGTCAGTTAGTTGAGTCAGCTGGCTAGCCATGTGGCTGGCCAGTTAAATCAACTTATTAATTCAGCTGGCTTTATAGCTGTCTAGCTAGGTAGCAAGCTAGTTAAGTCAGCTGCTTATGCAGCTGGCTAGCTATTTAAGACAGCTACTTAATTCAGCTTGCTTCCCATCTGGCTTGCTAGGTAGCTAGCTAGTTAAGTCAAATGGCTACCCTGCTGGCAAGCTGGTTAATTCAGCTAAATTATTCAGTTGGCCAGCCAGCTGGCTATCTAGTTGAGTCAGCTAGTTAAGTCAACTGCCTAGCCATCTGACTAGCTGGTTAAGTCAACTAGTTAAGTCAGCTCACCAGCCAACTGGCTAACAAGATAGCTAGCTTATTAAGTCAGTTAGTTAAGTCAGCTGGCTAGCCAGATGCTTATCAGAATATCTATTAAGTCAGCTGGCCAGCCAACTGGCTAGCTAGTTAAGTCACCTAGCTAAGTCAGCTAGCTGGCAAGCAGATTAGGTAGGTAATTAGGTAGTTAAGTCAACTGGCAGGCCAGCGGGCTATGTAGGGTTGGTAGCTAGTTAAGTCAGCGGGTTGGTAACTAGTTAAGTCAGTTGGCTAGCCATCAGGCTACCTAGTTATGTCAGCTAGATAAATCAGCTGGCTATTCAACTGTCTAGGTAGGTAGATAGCTATTTAAGTGTGCTGGCTAGCCAGCTGGCTACTTAGTTAAGTCAGCTAGTTAAGTCAGCTGGCAAGGTCGCTGGCTAGGTAGATAGCTAGACAATTAAGTCAGCAGGCTAGCCAGCTGACCAGTAGTAAATTAAGCTAATTTAGTCAGCGGGATAACCAGTTGAGTAGCTAGTTAAGTCAGCATATTAAGTCAGTTGTCAAGCCAGTTTGCTAGCTAGTTAAAAAACTAATTAGTTCAGATGGGCTGCCAGCTGGCTCGCTATTTATTTCAGCTAGATCAGTCAGCTGGCTAGCAAGGAATCTAACTAGTTAAGTCAGATAGATATGTCAGCTATCTAGCTAGTTAAGTCAGTTAGTCAAATCAGCTAGCTATATGATACCTAGCTAGATAGCTAGCTAGTTAAAACATCTAGTTAAATCAGCTGGCTAGTTAGGTAGCTAGTGAGTTAAGTCAGCTAGTTAAGTTAGCTGGCTAGCTTGTTAATTCAGTTAGTTAAGTCATCTAGTTATCCAGCTAGTTAGTTCAGATGGGTTTGCCAGCTGTTTAGCTAGTTAAGTCAGCTGTCTGGCATGCA
>NW_007163096.1:5508-16291 GCF_000164805.1 Carlito syrichta
CATGCTAGCTAGGTAGCTAGCTAGTTATATCAGCTGTCTAGCCAGCTGGCTAGATACTTAAGTGACCATGATAAGTCAGATGACTAGCCTGCTGGCTACTTACATAGGTTGCTATTTAAGTCAGCTGTCTAGACAGCTGGCTAGGTAGATAAGTCACCTTGAAATTCAACTGGATAGCCAGCTGGTTAGCTATGTAGCAAGCTAGTTAGTTCAACTGGCTAGAAAGAAGGCCATCTAGTTAAGTCAACTGGTTAGCCGACTTGCTAGCTAGGTGGCTGGCAAGTTAAGCCGGTTGGTTAGCAGGCTAGTCAGGAAGGTGGCCAGCTAGTTAAACCGGCTGGCTAGACAGTTGACAATCAGGGTGGCTGCCTAGTTAGCCGATTCTCTGTCTCACAGTCCAGGCAGCCAGCTGCCTATTTCAATCAACTGGTAAGCTAGCTAGCCAGCTGTATAGTTAGCTAGCTGGCTGCCTTGGCAGCTAGCCAGCCAGGGAACAAGCTAGTTAAGCCAGCTGTCTAGTCCTCTAGCCAACATGGTGGCTAGCAGGTTAAATCAGCTGGCTAGCCAGCTAGCCTGCCAACTGGTTAGTCAGCTAGTTAAAACAGGTAGATGATTAAGTCACCTAGCTAGCACATTAGATAACGATTAAGCTAGTTAGTTACCTAGCTGGTTAAGACAGCTAGCTAGCAAGGCAGCTAACTATTTAAGTCAGCTTGTTAGCTAGGTAGCTAGTTAGTTAGCTAACTATTTAAGTCAGCTGACTAACTAGTTATCTAGCAAATTAACTAACTATTTAAGTCAGCTGGCTAGCTAGATAGCTACTAGGTAAGTCAGCTCCTTAAGTGAGCTGGCTAGCCAGCTGGCTAGCTAGGTAACTTGCTACTTAAGTCTGTTGACTAGCCAACTGGCTAGCTAATTAAGTCAGTTAGTTTAGTCAGCTGTCTAGGCAGCAGGCTAGGTAGGTAGCTAGCTAGATAAATCAGCTTGCTAGCAAGCAGGATAGTTTCTCAAGTCAGCTGGTTAAGTCTGCTGGCTAGCCTGCTGTCTATGCTGATAGCTAGCAAGTTCAGTGAGGTGGCAAGCCAGCTTGCTAGTTTAAGTCAGCTGGTAAGTGAGCTGGCTACCCAGCTGGCTAGATAGGTAGCCAGCTAGTTAAGTCATCTGCCTAGCTAGCTGATAAGCTGGTTAAGTTAGCTAGTTAAATCATTTGGCACCCAGCTGGAAGGAAAGTTAAGTCAGCTAGTTAAGTCACCTGACAACCAGATGGTCAGCAAGTTAAGTCAGATAGTTAAGTCACCTAGCAACTGGCTGGCTAGATAGTTAAGTCAGAACAATAAATCAGTTGACTATCCAGCTGGTTAGCTAGTTAAAAAGCTAGAAAAGTCAGATGGCTAGCCATCTGTCTAGCTAGTTATTTTAGCTAGTTATGTCAGCTGGCCAGCTAAGAAGCTAGTATATAAGTAAGCTAGTTATGGCAGCAAGGTAGCTAGTTAAATCACCTAGTTTGTTCAGCTGGCTAGCTTGATAGCTAGGTAGGTAACTAGCTAATTAAGTCAGCTGGCTAGCCAGATGTCTAGCTGGTTAAATCAGCTAGTTAATTCAGGTGGCCAGCCAGTTAATTCAGTTAGTTAATTCAACTGGCTAGCTAGTTAAATCAGTTAGTTAAATCAGCTGGCCAACCAGCTGCCTAGCAGTGTAGCTAGGTAGTTATGTAAGCTGGCTAGCTAGCTGGTTAGCAAGTTAAGTCACCTAGTTAAGTCAGCTGGCAGGCCAGCAGTTTAGCTAGGTAGTGAAGTAGTTAAGTCAGCTGGCAAGCATGAAGGAAATGTAGATAGGTAGCTAGCTAAGTCAGCTGGCTAGCCATCACTCTTTATAGTTATGTCAACTAGTTAAGTTAGCTGGTTATATAGCTGTCTAGTTAGGTAGCTAGCTAGATAAAACTACTGGTCAGTCAGCTAGCTAATTCGTTAAGACAGCTAGTTAAGAGAGCTGGCTAGGCTACTGGCTAGCTAGTTAGCTAGGCAATAAAAGTCACCTTGCTAGACAACTGGCCAGCTAGTTAAGTCAGTTAGTTTATCCAGTTGGCTAATCAGTTTGCTAGTTAGTTAAATCAGCTCATTAAGTCAGTTGTCTAGCCAGCTGGCTAACTAGTTAAAAAGCTTGTTACAGGAGATGTGTAGCCATCTGGCTCACTAGTTTTTTCAGTTAGTTAAGTCAGCTGAGTAGATAGGCAGCTAGCTAGATAAGTCAGCTTTATATGTCAGCTAGCTAGCTAGTTAAGTCAACTATTAAGTCAGCTAGTTATATGATAGCTAGCTAGGTAACTAGCAAGTTGAATCAGCTAGTTGAGTCTGCTGGCTTGCTAGGTAGCTAGCAAGTTAAATCAGCTATTTAAGTCAGCTGGGTAGCTAGTTATGTCTGTTAGCTAAGACAGCTGGAGAGCCAGCAGCCAAGCAGCGTAGTTATCTTTAAGTCAGCTGGCTAGCCAGGTGGCTAGTGAGTTAAGTCACCTACTTAGCTCAGCTCGCTGGCCAGAAGGATAGCTAGGTAGTTAGGTGTTAAGACAACTAGCAAGTCAGAAAGCTTAGTAAGTACGTAGCTAGTTAAGTCAGCTGGCTAGTCATCTGGTGTCTAGTTGTGTCAGCTAGTTAAGTCAGCTAGCTATACAATTGTCTAGCTAGGTAGCTAGCTAGTTAAGTCTTCTGGCTAACTAGCAGTCTGCTTCGTGTATTCAGCTAGTTAAGTCAGTTGGCTAGCCTGATGGATAGCTATGGAGCTAGGTAATTAAGTCATCTGTCTAGCCAGTTGTCTATCTAGGTAGCTACCTTATTATGTCAGCTGTCTAGTCAGCTTGATAGCTAGTTAGCTCACCTAGTTAAGTCACCTGTCTAGCTAGCTGGCTAGCTAAGTAACTTGCTAGTTAAGTCAGCTGGATACAAAGCTGGCTAGCTAGATAAGTCACCTAGTTAATTCAGCTGGATAGTCAGTTGACTAGCTATGTAACAAGCAAGTTAATTCAACAGTCTAGATAGCAGGACAGCTAGTCAAGACAGCTAGTTAAGTTAGCTGGCTAGCCAACTCTCTAGCTAGGTAGTGACATTGTTAAGTCTGTTGCCTAGCCAGCTGGCTAGCGAATTCAGTCAACTAGTTAAGTCACTTGCTATCCAGGAGGCTAGAGAGGTAGAGAGCTACTTAAGTCAGCTGGTTAAACAGCTTGCTAGTTAGGGAGCTAGCTAGTTATTTCAGCTGTCTAGTCAGCTGACTAGCTAGTTTAGTCACCTAGTTAAGTCATCTGACTAGCCATCTGGCTTCCTAGGTAACCTGCTAGTTAAGTCAGTTGGCTAGACAGCTAGCTTGCTAGATAAGTCACCTAGTTAATTCAGTTGGATAGCCAGCTGGCTAGCTATGTAGCAAGCTAGTTAATTCAACTGGCTGGAAAGCAGGCCACCTAGTAAAGAGAGCTAGTTAAGTCAGCTGGCTAGCCAGCTGGCTGGTTAGTTAGTGACCTAGTTAATTCAGTTGGCTAGTCAGCTGGCTAGCTAATTATGTCAGATAGTTAAGTCAGCTGGCTATCCAGGTGGCTAGAGAGTTAGAGCACTAGTTAAGTCCCCTGGTTATCCCAGGGGATTTCTAGTTAAGTCAGCTAGTTAAGTCACCCGGCTGGCGAGCTGCCAAGCTCGTTAATAAACTAGTTGTCAGGTGGTTAACCAGAAGAATGACTAGTTAAGTCACCTCGTTAAGTCAGTTGGCTAGCCACCACCCTAGCTAGTTCAAAAGCTAGTTAATTCAGATTGCTAGACAGCAGACTAGCTAATTATTTAAGCTAGTTTAGTTATCTGGCTAGTTAGGTAGCTAGCTAGTTAAGTCAGCTAGTTATATCAGCTAGCTACCATGTTAAGTCAACTACTTAAGTTGGCTTTCTAGCAAGATATCTAGCTAGGTAGCTAGCTAGTTATTTCAGCTAGTAAATTCCGCAGGCTACCTAGGTAGCTAGCTTGTTATGTCACCTAGTTATGTCAGCTGGGTAGCCAGCTGCCTAGCTTGGTATCTAGCTAGTTAAGTCAGCTGGCTAGCCAACTAGCTAGCTAGTTAAGTCACCTAGTTAACTCAGCTCGATATCCAACTTGTTAGGCAGGTAGCTATGTAGTTAAATCAACTGGTAAGCCAGCGGCATATGTAGGTAGCTATCTAGTTATGTCAGCTGGCCTGCCACTTGGCTAGCTAGAAGTGTCAGCTAGTTGTCAGCTGGCTAGCCAGCGGGCTGACTAGTTATGTCAGCTAGTTGAATCAGCTTGCTAGCCAGCTGGCTAGCTGGTTATGTCAGCTAGTTAATTCAAGTGGCTAGCCAACTGGCTTGCTATGTATCTCACTAGTTAAATCAGCTGGCTAACCAACTAACTAGTTGGTTAATTGAGCTGGTTAAGTCACCTTGAGAGCCACCTGCTTAGGTAGCCAGCTAGCTAAATAAGTCTGCTGGCTTGCCGACTGGCTAGCTAGTTATGTCAGTGAGTTAAGTGATCTGGCTAGCCAGCTAGCTAGTTAAGTGGCTAGCTAGTAAAGTCAATTGGCTAGCCGGATGTTTTTCTAGTTAAGTCAGCTAGTTAAATCAGCTGGTTAGACAGCTAGCTAGCTAGGTGGCTGGCAATTTAAGCCACCTTGTTAACAGGCTGTTCAGTGAAGTGGCCAGCTAGTTAAGCCGGCTGGCCAGCTGGCTGAGCAGCAGAGTGTCTGGCTAGTTTAACTGGCAGGCTATCTAATGACCAGCTTACCAGCTAGCTATTTAATCCAGTTGGCTAGCCAGGTGGCTAGCCTGCTCACTAGCTAGTTGATTGCCTAGCCAGCTATACAGCCAGGTAGCTAGATATTTAAGACTGGTTGCTAGCCTTGTAGCCAACCAGGTAGCTAGGTAGTTAAGTCAACTGGCTAACCAGCTAGCCATCCAACTAGCTAGTCAGCTATGTAAGTCCGCTAGATAGCCAGCTAGCTAGTTAATTGAGTTAGCAATCAGCTAATAATTCAGGTACCTAGTTAAGTCAGTTGGCTAGTCAGGTTCCTAGTCAGCTAGCTAGCTAAGTCATCTAGCTAGTCAGCTAGCTAGTCAGCTTGATAGTTAAGTCAGCTAGCAAATCAGCTAGTTACTTAGCTAACTAGTCGGCTAACCAATCAGCTAGCTGGTGAGCTAACTAGTGGGCTCCTTCACTTTCCATTAGGTCAAATAAAAAGTAATCTCGCTCGCCTGCCAACCAGTCAGCAAACTATTCATCTCACACGCCAGGCAACAGGTCAACTAAATTGTTGTTTCACTTGCAGTCCACCAGTACTGCTAACTAGTCGGCTTGTTTGCCAGCCGACTAGTTAAGTCAGCTCACTTGTCAGCTCACTAGCCAACTGACTAGTTATGGCAGCACCTGTATCAACTCAATGGCCAGCAATCTAGTTAATTCAGCTGACCAGTCGGCTTTCTCACCAGCCAACTAGTTAAGTCAGCACACCTGTCTGCTCCATCGCTGGCTGACTAGTTAAGTCAGGTAACCTTTCAGCCTACTAGCCGACCAACTATTAAGTCAGCTAACCAATTGCCGACTAGTGGGCCAACTTGTCAGCCAAGTTAGGTCAGTTAAATAGACTGCCGACTAGTTAGGTCAGCTAACTAGTCGTTCAAATACTTGCTGACAAATTAGCTGAGCAAACTACACAGTCAAATACTTAATCGAACTAAATATGGGGCAGACTCATCAGCCAACTATGTAACCAAACTAAATAGTCTGCCGATAGGTCAGCCAACTTGTTAAGCCAGCTAACATGTTGGCCTAGTAGTCAGCCAACGTGTTAAACCAGCTAGCTTGCTGGCCGACTCATCATTCAACAAGTTGTCACCTAGCTAACTCATTAACCAACTAGTTATGCCAGCTATTTAATTCGTTTACAAACTAGTTAAAACAGATATCTAACACATTAACCAACTCATTAATTCAGCTAGATATCTCGTTAGCCAACTAGTTAAGTCATCTAGCTAAATGAGCTAACTAACTGGCTAGCTAACTAAGTAAGCTAGCTAAGTCACCTAGGTCACTACTTAGCTAATTTTTTAAGTCAACTACTTAAGTCTGCTACCTAAATAGTTAGGTACTTAATTTAGTCAGCTCTTTATTCAGCTAATTATATAGTTAGCTAATCATTAATTCAGGGATTTATGTCAACTAGTTAACTAGTTAAGTCAGCCAGTTAAGCCAGCTAACTAAGTAGTTAAGTCAGCTAGGTAAGTCAGCTGGTTAAGTCAGCTTCTAATTTAGTCAGCTGGTTAAGACAGCAAGCTAGTTAGCAAATGGTTTAAGTCAGCAGGTTGCATCAGATAGTTAACTAGTTAACTAATGGGTTAAGTCAGCTGTTTGAGTCAGCTAGCTAGCTAGTTAGCAAACTGCTTGAGTCAGCTGGTTGAGTAGGCTAGCTAGCTAGTTAACTAGTGAGTTAAGCCAGCTGGATGGTCAGCTAGCTAGATAGATAGTTAACGAGTTAAGTGAGCTGGATGAGTCAGCCAGCCAGCTCATTAGCTAATGAGATAAGTCAGATGATTAAGGTACCTAGCTAGCACGTTAGATAATGATAAATCTAACTAGTTACCTAGCTGGTTATGTCAGCTAGCTGGCAAGTCAGCTTACTATTTAAGTCAGCTTGTTACCTAGGTAGCTATGTAGTTAGCTAACTATTTAAGACAGCTGACTAACTAGGTAGCTAGCTAGTTAGCTAACTATTTAAGTCAGCTGGCAAGCTAGGTAGCTGCTAGTTAAGACAGCTACTTAAGTCAGCTGGCTAGTCAACTGGCTATCTGGTGTAGTGAGCTAGTTTAGTCAGCTGTCTAGCCAGCTGGCTAGGTAGGTAGCTAGCTACATAAGTCAGCTTGCTAGCCAGCAGGATAGTTGTTCAAGTCAGCTAGTTAGGTCAGTTGGCTAGCCTGCTGGCTACACAGATAGATAGCAAGTTAAGAGAGGTGGCTAGCAAACATGCTAACTTAAGTCAGCTAGGTAAGTCAGCTGGCTAGCCAGCTGGCTAGATATGTAGCCAACTAGTTAAGTCAGCTGGCTAGACAGCTGACTAGCTGGTTAAGTCAGCCTGCTAAGTCAGCTGGCAACCAGCTGGCTAGCAAATTAAGTCAGCTAGTTAAGTCAGCTGGCAAGCAGCTTGTTAGCTAGTTAAGTCAGTTCATAAAGGCAGTTGGCTACCCAGTTTGTTAGCTAGTTAAAAAGCTAGTTAAATCTGATGGCTAGCCATCTTGATAGATAGTTATTTCAGTTAATTAAGTCAGCTGGCTAGCTAGAAAGCTAGCCATATTAGTCAGCTAACTAGGTAGCTAGTTAAATCAGCTAGATAAGTCAGCTGGCTAGCTAGATAGCTAGCTAGATAGATAGGGAGTTAAGCCAGCTAGAGAAGCCAGCTGGCTAGCTGGGTCGTTAGCTGCTTAAGTCAGCATGCTAGCTAGTTAAGTCAGCGAGTTAAGTCAGTTCGATAGACAGCTGCCTGGCTGGGTCGCTACCTAGTTAATTCAGCTGGCTAGCCAGTCAGATAGCTAGTTAAGTAATCAAGTTAAGTCAGCTCACTATCCAGCTGGTTACCTAGGTACCTAGATAGATAAGTCAGTTGGCAAACCAGCGAGATATGTAGGTAGCTAGCTATTGAAGTCAGCTGGCTATCCAGCTGGCTAGCTAGGTACTTAGGCAGTTGTCAGGCTGCTAGCTGGCATGTTAGCTAGTTAAGTCACCTAGTTAAGTCAGCTAACTTGACAGCTGACTAGTAAGGTAGCCAGCTTGTTAAGCCAGCTGGCTAGCCATGTAGTCAACCAGTTAACTAACTAGTTAAGTCAGCTGGCTATCCAGTTATCCAGCAAAGTAGCTAGTCAACTAGTTAAATCAGCTAGCTAGCCAGCTAGCTAGTTATGTCAGCTAGCAACTCAGCTATCTATACAGCTAGCTAGTAAAGTCAGCAAGCTAGAGAGTTAGATTGTTTGCTGGCTATTTATGTCAGCTAGAGAGCCAGCTAACTAGTCAGCTAGCTAGTTAAGTCAGCTAGAAAATCAGCTAGTTACCTAGGTAACTAGTCGGCTAGCAACTCAGCTACCTGGTCAGATAACTAGTGGTCTTTCTCGATTTCCATCAGGTCAGCTAATTGGTCAGTTCCCTCGCCTGCAAACCGATCAGTAAACTAGTTGGCTCGCTTGTTACATGAGATGTGTAGCCATTTGGCTGGCTACTTATTTCACCTAGTTAAGTCAGCTGGCTAGCTAGGCAGCTAGCTACTTAAGTCAGTTTGATATGTCAGCTAGCTAGGTAGTTAAGTCAGCTACTTAAGTCAGCTAACTATATGATAGTTAGCTAGGTAGCTAGCAAGTTGAGTCAGCTAGTTAAGTCAGCTGGCTTGCAAGGTAGCTAGTTAGTTGTCAGCTATTTAAGTCAGCTGGGTAGCTAGTTAAGTCTGTTAGTTAAGTCAGCTGAAGAGCCAGCTGCCTAGAAGGATATCTAGTTTTAAGTCAGCAGGCTAGCCAGCTGGTTAGCTAGTTAAGTCACCAACTTACCTCAACTCGCTGACCAGCAGGATAGCTAGGTAGTTAGGTAGTTAAGACAGCTTGCAAGCCAGCAAGTTAAGTAGGTAGGTAGCTAGTCATCTGTCTACTTCGTGAAGTCAGCTAGTTAAGTCAGCTGGCTAGCCTGCTGGATAGCTACGTTGCTAGGCAATTAATTTATCTGGCTAGCAAGCTGTCTAGCTAGGTAGCTAGCTAGTTATGTCAACTGTCTAGTCAGCTTGCTAGCTAGTTCTCACCTAGTTAAGTCAGCTGAATAGACAGTTGGCTAGCTAGGTAGCTTGATAGTTAAGTCAGCTGGATTACACAGCTGGCTAGCTATATAAGTCACTTAGTTAATTCAGCTGGATAGCCAGTTGACTAGCTATGTACCAAGCAAGTCAATTCAACTGTCTAGATAGCAGGACAGCTAGTTAAGACAGCTAGTTAAGTCAGCTGACTAGCCAGCTCTCTAGCTAGGTAGTGACATAGTTAAGTCTGTTACCTAGGCAGCTGGGAGCTAATTAAGTCAGCTAGTTAAGTCACTTGCTGTCCATGTGGCTAGAGGTAGAAAGCTACTTAAGTCACCTGGCTAGCCAGCTTGCTAGCCAGGTAGCTAACTAGTTATGTAAACTGTCTAGCCAGCTGGCTTGCTAATTTAGTCACCTAGTTAAGTCAGCTGAATAGCCTTCTGGCTCCCTAGGAAGCCTGCTAATTAAGTCAACTGGCTAGACAGCTGGCTAACTAGATAAATCACCTAGTTAATTCAACAGGATAGCCAGCTGGCTAACTATGTAGCAAGCTTGTCAATTCACTTTATAGAAAGTAGGCCAGTTAGTTAAGACAGCTAGTTAAGTAAGCTGGCTAGCCAGCTGGCTGGCTACTTAGTGACGAAGTTAAGTCAGTTGGCTATCAAACTGGCTAGTTAATTTAGTCAGCTAGTTATGTCAGCTGTCTATCCAGGTGACTAGAGAGCTAGAGTGCTAGTTAGGTCAGCTGGCTATCCAACTGGATATCTAGTTAAGTCAGCTAGTTTAGTCACCTGGCTGACGAGCTGCCTAGCTCGTTAATCAACTAGTTAAGTCAGGTGACTAACTAGCTGGATAGCTAGTAAAGTCACCTCGTTAAGTTAGTTGGATAGCCATCTTCCTAGAGAGTTATAAAGCTAGTAAATTCAGATAGCTAGACAGTAGGCTGGCTACTTATTTCAGCTAGTTTAGTCAACTAGCTAGCTAGGTAGCTAACTAGTTAAGTCAGCTAGTTATTTCAGCTTGCTAGCTTAAGTCAGCTAGTTAAGTTGGCTTTTTAGCAAGATATCTAGCTAGGTAGCTAGCTAGTTATTTCAACTAGTAAATTCAGGAGGCCTGCTAGGTAGCTAACTTGTTAGGTCAGCTGGTTAGGTCAGATGGCTTGCTAGTTAAGTCAGCTAGTTAACTCAGCTCACTAGGCAACTTGTTAGCTAGATAGCTAGGAAGTTAAGTCAGCTGGTAAGCCAGCGGGATACATAGGTAGCTATGTAGTTAAGTCAACTGGATACCTGACTAGCTAGAGGTGTCAGCTTGTTAAGTCAGCTGGATACCCAGCTGACTGACTAGCTATGTCAGCTAGTTGAGTCAGCTGGCTAGCCATCAGGCTAGCTGGCTAAGTCAGCTAGTTAATTCAAGTGACTCAACAACTGGCTAGCTAGGTAACTCTCTAGTTAAATCAGCTGGCTAGCCAGCTACCTAGCTGGTTAAGTCAGCTAGTTAAGTCAGCTCAATAGCCACCTGACTAGGTAGGTAGCTAGCTAATTAAGTCAGCTAGCTAGCTGACTGGCTAACTAGTTAAGTTAGTGTTTTAAGTGAGTTGGCTAGCCAGCTGGCTAGTTAAGTTGCTAGCTAGTAAAGCCAGTTGGCTAGCTGGATGTCTATCTAGTTAAGTCAGCTAGTGAAGTCAGCTGGTTAGAAAGATGGCTAGCTAGGTGGCAGGCAAGTTAAGCCACCTTGTTAGTAGGCTGGTCAGTTAGGTGGCCAGCTAGTTAAGCCGACTGGCTTGCTGGCTGAGCAGCAGAGTGTCTGGCTAGTTCATTCGGATGGCTATCCCAATGTCCAGCCTGCTGGCTGGTTATTTAAACTGGTTGGCTAGCCAGGAGGCCAGCCAGCTACCTTGCTATTTGGTTGTCTTGACAGCTAGCCATTCAGGTAGCTAGCTAATTAAAATAGGTGACTAGACGTGTAGCCAACAAGGTAGTTA
>NW_007163097.1:0-2937 GCF_000164805.1 Carlito syrichta
CTGGCAATCTATCTGACATAACTAGATAGCAAACAAGCTATCTAGCTGTCTAGCTAGCTGACTTAGCTAGCTAACTGGCTAGTTAACTGGCTAGCTGACTAACCTATCTAGTTGACCAGCAAGCTAGCTGACTAGCATGCTCTATAGCTAGCTGACTTATCTAGATAGCTGAATAGTTACCTGAGTTGCTAGCTGACTTAATTAGCTAGCTGGATAGCTAGCTGACTTTACTAGCTGACTAGCAAGTTGACTGCATTGCTGGCTATCCAGCTGACTTAAGTAGCCAGCTGCATGTTTGGCTAGACTGCTGACCATTGTCTTAACTTGCTAGCTACCTGGCTGGCTAGCTGGCTAGGGAGCCAGCTAGCCAGCAAGTGGGCTGGCCAGCTGGCTAGCCAGCCAGCTTAATTAGGCAGCCTGCTGGCTGGACACTTGGATGGCCAGCCGGCTTAACTAGCCAACCTCTCTGCTAGTCAGCCCATTAGTCAGCCAGCTTAACTAGCTGGCCACCTACCTGACAAGCCTGCTAACCAGCCAGCATAACTTGCCAGCCACCTAGCTAGTCAACCAGCTAAGTAACTGACTTAACTAGCTGATTGAACTAGATAGCCATCCGGCTAGCCAGTTGGCTTAACTAGCTAGCTACCTAGCTAACCATCTGTCTAGTCAGCAACAGGAGCTTAATCTGGTTAGTGCTGAGTAGAAAGGGGGAGGAAATGGGGTCAATAGAGACATCTTAGCCAGCGAGTGAGGTGAGAAGATAGTTGAACTGTTGGCTGGCATGCGAGATGACTAGTTTGCTGACCGTTTGGCAGGCGAGCAAGCCTACATGTTAGTTACCTGATGGAAAGTGAGGGAGCCCACTAGTTAGCTCATCAGCTGGCTGAGTTGCTAGCCAACTAGTTAGCTAAGCAATTAGCTGATTTGCTATCTGACTTAACTATCTAGCTGATGATCTAGCTAACTAGCTAGCTGACTTAACTAGCTAGCTGACTTAACTAGCAAGCTGACTAGCAACCTGAATAGCTAGCTGACTTAACTAGGTACCTGAATAGTTAGCTGACATGCTAGCTGACTTAACTAGTTAGATGGCTAGCTAGCTGACTTAACTAGTTGACTAGTTAGTTGGCTGGCTAGCTGTATAGCCAGCTGCCTTAACTAGCGAGTTACCTAGCTAGCCAGCTGGCTAGCCACTTGAATTAACTAGCTGACTTAACCAGCTAGCCAGCTGACTAGCCAGCTGACTCAACTAGCTGACACAACTACTTAGCCAGTTGGCTAGCTAACTGACATAACTATCTGACACCTCTAGCTAGACAGGTGGGTAGCCAGCTGACTTAACTAGATAGCTACCTACATATGCTGCTGGGTTACCAGCTGACTTAACTACATAGCTACCTAGCTAAAAAGTTGGCTAGCGAACTGAGTTAACTAGGTGACTTAACTAGCTAGCCAACTGGTTAGCCAGCTCACTTAACTAGCTAGATACACAGCTAGGCAGTTGGTTGGACAGCTGATTTAACTAGCTGACTTAAATAACTAGCCACTTGACTTAAAAGTTGACTTAACTAGCTAGCTACCTAGACAGCCAGCTGAATTTACAAGCTGAAATTACTAGCTAACTACCTAGCTAGATATCTTGTTAGAAAGCCAACTTAACTAGCTGGCTCAACACTGTAGCTAGCTGACATAACTAGCTTACATATTTAGCTAGCTACATAGCTAGCCAGCTGACTAAACTAGCTGAAATAACTAGCTAGCCTGCTGTCTAGCCATCTGAATTAACTAGCTTTTTAACTAGCTAGGGAGATGGCTAGCCAACTGACTTAATGAGGTGACTTAAAAAGCTATCCAGCTGGTTAGCCACTTGACTTAACTAGTTGATTAACAAGCTTGGGAGCTTGCCAGTCAGGTGACTAAACTAGTTGACTTACGTAGATATCCAGTTGGAGAGCCAGCTGATTTAAGAAGGGCTCTAGCTCTCTAGCTACCTGGATAGCCAGTTGACTTAACTAGTTGACTTAATTAGCTAGCCAGCTGGCTAGGCAGCAGAATTAAGTATGTCACTACCTAGCTAGAGTGCTGGCTAGCCAGCTGACTTAACTAGCTGTCTTAACTAGCTGTCCTGCTATCTAGCCAATTGAAATAACTTGCTTGCTTCTTAGCTAGTAAACTGGCTATTCAGCTTAATTAGCTAGGTGAATTTTCTAGCTAGCCAGCTGTCTATACAGCTGACTTAACTAGCAAGCTACCTATCTAGCCAGTTGGCTAGTCAGCTGACTTTACTAGGTGAATTAACTAGCTAGCAAGCTGACTATACAGCTGAAATAGCAATCTAGCTACTTAGATAGCAAGCTGTCCGGCTAGATGACTTAAATGCCTAGCTATGTAGCTAGCCAGCTAGCTAGCCAACTGACTTAACTAGCTGTCTTCACGAAGTAGACAGTTGGTTAGCCAGCAGAATTAACTAGCTTGCTACCTAGCTAGACAACTGAATAGCTAGCTGACTTAACTAGCTGACATAACTAGACACCGGATGGCTAGCCACCTGACTTAACTAGCTAGCAACCTACTTAGCTTGCTGACTTGCAAGCTGTCTTAACTACTTAACTACCTAGCTATCCTGCTTGGCAGATCGCTCACTAGCTGACTTGACTAATGGAATAATCTAGCTACCCAGCTGACTTAAATAGCTGACTCAAGTAGCTAGCTACCTAGCTAGCCAGTTGACTTAACTAGATAATTCAACTTGCTAGCTACCTAGCTAGATGACTTAACTAGCTGACTTAACTAGCTAGCTAGCTGACATATCAAGCTGACTTAACTATCTAGCTTCCTAGCTACACAGCAGACTTAACTAGCTGAAATACTAGCGAGCTAGTGAGGTGGCTACACATCTCGTGTAACAAGCTTAAAAACTAGATGGCCAGCTGGCTA
>NW_007163097.1:2957-9664 GCF_000164805.1 Carlito syrichta
AGACAGGTGGGTAGCCAGCTGACTTAACTAGATAGCTACCTACATATGCTGCTGGGTTACCAGCTGACTTAACTACATAGCTACCTAGGTAAAAAGTTGGCTAGCGAACTGAGTTAACTAGGTAACTTAATTAGCTAGCCAGCTGGCTAGCCAGCTCACTTAACTAGCTAGATACACAGCTAGCAGCTGGTTGAACAGCTGATTAAACTAGCTGACTTAACTAACTAGCCACTTGACTTAAAAGCTGACTTAACTAGCTAGCTACCTAGACAGTCAGCTGAATTTACAAGCTGAAATTACTAGCTAACTACCTAGCTAGATATCTTGTTAGAAAGCCAACTTAACTAGCTGGCTCAACACTGTAGCTAGCTGACATAACTAGCTTACTTATTTAGCTAGCTACATAGCTAGCCAGCTGACTAAACTAGCTGAAATAACTTGCTAGACAGCTGAATAGCTAGCTGACTTAACTAGCTGACATAACTAGACGCTGGATGGCTAGCCACCTGACTTAACTAGCTAACAACCTACTTAGCTTGCTGACTTGCAAGCTGTCTTAACTATTTAACTACCTAGCTATCCTGCTTGGCAGATCGCTCACTAGCTGACTTGACTAACGGAATAATCTAGCTACCCAGCTGACTTAAATAGCTGACTCAAGTAGCTAGCTACCTAGCTAGCCAGTTGACTTAACTAGATAATTCAACTTGCTAGCTACCTAGCTAGATGACTTAACTAGCTGACTTAACTAGCTAGCTAGCTGACATATCAAGCTGACTTAACTAGCTAGCTTCCTAGCTACACAGCAGACTTAACTAGCTGAAATAACTAGCGAGCTAGCGAGGTGGCTACACATCTCGTGTAACAAGCTTTAAAACTAGATGGCCAGCTGGCTAGACAACTGAATTAACGAGCTGAGTTAACTAACTAGCCAGCTGATTAGCCAGCAGACTAAACTAGCTGACTTAACTAGCTGTCCAACTGTCTTGCCAGGTGACTTTATTGCCTAGCTAACTAGCTAGTCAGTATCTAGTCAGCTGACATAACTGGCTGACTTAACGTAGTAGCTACCTGGCTATCCAGCTGATTTAACTAGCTAGCTGCGTAGCTAGACAGCTATAAGGCCAACTGACTTAACTATCTGACATAACTAGATACACTGATGGCTATCCAGCTGACATAACTAGCCACGTACCTACATTTCTTACTGGCTTGCCTGCTTACTTAACTACCTCACTACCTATGTAACTGCTGAACAGCGAGCTGATTTAACTAGGTGACCTAACTTGCTAGTCAGCTGGCTAGCCAGCTGACTTAACTAGCTAACTATCTACATTTCCCGCTGATTTCCAGCTGACTTAACTACCTCACTACCTAGCTAAACTGCTGGCCAGCGAGCTGACTTATGTAGGTGACTTAACTAGCTAGCCAGCTAGCTAGCCAGCTGACTTAACTCGCTAGATACCCAGCTAGGCAGCTGGTTTGCCAACTGATTTAACTAACTGACTTAACTAGCTAGCCAGTTGACTTAACTAGCTGACTTAACTAGCTAACCAGCTGGCTGGCCCAATGAATTAACTAGCTGATTTAACCAGCTGAGCAGCTGGCTAGCCAGCTGACTTAACTAGCTAGCTCCCTACCTAGCTATCTAGCTAACAAGTTGAATAAACTAGCTGACGTAACTAGCTACCTAGCTGCCATAGCTAGCTTACTTATATAGCTAGCTTCCTAGCTGGGCAGTTGACCTAACTAGCTAAAATAACAAGCTAGACAGATATCTAGCCATCTGACTAAACTAGGTTTTTAACTAGCTAACCAGCTAAATCACCAACTGACATTTTGTGCTGACAACTAGCTAGCATGCCGGTTGCCAAGTGTCTTAACTAGCTGACAACTTGCTAGCCAGCTGGTTGCCAGCTGACTTAACTGGCTGATTTAACCACCTGGTTAGTTGGTTAGCCAGCTGACTTAACTAGCTGGCTACCTATCTAGCAAGCTGGTTAGCCAGCTGAATTACCTATCTGACTTAAGGTAACAAGCTTGCTAGCCACCTCAATTAACTTGCTAGCTATCAATGTAGACAGCAGGCTAGCCAGCTGACTTATCTAGCTGACTTGAACAACTATCCTGCTGAGTAGCAAGCTGATTTATCTAGCTAGCTACCTACCTAGCCAGCTGAGTAGACATCTTACTAAACTAGCAGATTTAACAAGCTAGCAAGTTGGCTAGCCAGCTGACTTATCTCGCTGACATCACTAGGTAGACGGGTACCTATCTAGCTGACTTAACTAGCTAGCTACCTAACTAGCCATTTGGCTAGCGAGCTATCTTAACTAGCTGAATTAATCACCTAGCCAGCTGGTTAGCCAACTGATTTAGCTAGCTCGCTGCCTAATTAACCAGCTGGCTAGCCAGCTGACTTAAGTAGATGACTTAACTAGTAGCTACCTAACTAGTCAGCTTACTTAAATAGTTAGCTAAATAGCTAGCTACCTAGGTAGCCAGCTGACTTAAATAGTTAGCTAACTAGCTAGCTACCTAGCTAACAAACTGACTTAAATACTTAGCTGCCTTGCTAGCTAGCTGACTTAACCAGTTAGATAACTAGTTAACTTAATCATTATCTAACATGCCAGCTTGGTGACTTAATCATCTGACTTATCTTTTGGGCTAATGAGCTGGCTAGCTGACTCAACCAGCTGACTTAACTTGTTAGCTATCTAGCTATCTTGCTATCTAGCTGACCATCCAGCAGATTGAACTCATTAGCTAACTAGCTAGCTAGCCTAGTCAAGTAGCTGACACTACCCATTTGCTAACTACCTAGCTAGCTTACTCAACCAGCTGACTTAACCCTTCAGTTAACGAGCTAACTACCTGACTCAACCTGCTGACTTAACTCATTAGATAACTAGCAAGCTAGCTGTCTTAACCAGTTGACTAAGTAAGAAAGCTGACTTAAATAGCTTACTTAGCTAGCTAACTTAACTACTTAGCTAGCTGAATTAACTGGCTGACTTAACTAGTTAGCTAGCTGACTTAACTACCTTAATTTAAAAGTTAGCTAACTATTTAACTAGCTGAATAACTGGCTGACTTAAATAATTAGCTAACTAGTTAGGTAGCAGACTTAAGTAGCTGACTTAAATAGCTAGCTAATTAGTGAACTAGCTGACTTAGCTAGCTAGCTAGCAGAATTAGCTAACTTTACTTGCATAACGAGATAGCTAGCTGATTTAACGAGTTGTTTTACTAGTTAGCTAACTGTTTTAACTAGTTGATAAACGAGTAAATTAGCTGACTTAACTATTGGTTAACGAGTTAGCTAGGTGACTTAACTTGTTGGCTGACTAGTCGGCCGACTAGTTAGCTGGTTTAACATGCTGGCTGACTATACAGCTGACTTGTTTGCTGGCTTAACAAGTTGGCCAATTAGACGGCCAACTAGTTAGCTTGATCAACTGTTGGCTGATGAGTTGACCCACTAGCTAGCTCGGTTAACAAGTTGGCAGGCTGGTTTGATGAACAAACTATTCTGCCGACTAGCTGACCAACAATTTAGCTGGCCTAACTCATAGGCCTACTAGTTATCTGAGCTAACTTATCACGTGGCAAATTGGCTGACTACTCTGCCGATTGGTTAGCTGACTCAACTAGTTGGCCGGCTAGTAGACTGACCAGTTAGATGACTTAACTTGACGTCCTGCGAGTGAGCCAACAGGTGAGCTGACTTAACTAGTCAGCTGGTGAGTGAGCCAAATTGTCAGTTGACTTAACTAGTCGGCCAGCGAGTGAGCCGACTTGTCAGTTGATTTAACTAGTTATCCAGCAAGTGAGCAGACCTGTCAGCTGACTTAACTAATCGGCCGGCTAGTGAACTTACTGGTCAACTGAATTTAGTCAGCTGGCGAGTGAGCCAACAGCTCAGACGACTTAACTAGTCAAATGGCGATTGAGCCTACCGGTGAGCCGAGTTAACTGGTCAGCCTGCCAGTGAGCCTATGGGTGAGTTGCCTTAACTAGTTGACTGGCAATCGAGCCAACCACTGAGCTGATTTAACTAGTCGGGAGGAGAGGAAGCTGACTAGTTAGCTGATCTGTGGGCCTGCTAGTGAGCTGACAAGTTAGTTGACCTGTTGGCTGGTGAGTGAGACAACTAGTTTGCTGACTGGTTGGCAGGCGAGTGAGCCAACTAGTTAGGCGACCTGATGGAAAATGATCAATCCCACTAGTTAACTGACCAGCTAGCTGAATTGCTAGCCAACTAGTAAGCTAAGTAACTAGCTGATTTGATAGCTGAGTTAACTAGCTAGCTGACTAACCAGTTGGCTAT
Source organism: Carlito syrichta (assembly GCF_000164805.1). Lineage (NCBI taxonomy): Eukaryota > Metazoa > Chordata > Mammalia > Primates > Tarsiidae > Carlito > Carlito syrichta. The sequence goes on from NW_007163097.1 coordinate 7,291, forward strand.
CTACCTGACATAACTAGCTAACAAACAAGCTACCTAGTTGTATAACTAGCTGACGTAACTAGCTTACTAACTGTGTAGTTAGCTGGCTAGCTGACTTAACTATCTAGCTGAATAGCTAGCTTACTTGCTAGCTGACTCAACTATCTAGCAGACTAGCAACCAGACTAGCTAGCTGACTTAACTAGGTAGCTGAATATTTAACTGATTTTCTAGCTGACTTAGCTAGCTAACTGACCAGATAGCTGACTTAACTAGCTACTAGCTAGTAGGCTGTCTGGCTGTCGAGCCAGCTGACTTAACTAACTAGCTCCCTGGTTGGCTAGACGGCTAGCCAGCTGTCTTAACACACTAGCTAACTGGCTAGTTAGCATGCTAGGCAGCTGGCTAGCTAGGTAGTGGGCTGACCAACTGGATATCCAGCAGGCTTAAATAGCCAGGCAGATGACTGGACAACTGAGCTAATTTGTCAGCTAAGTTGGCCAACTATTTGGCCGATTGGTTGCTGACTTAACTAGTTGATGGGCTAGGCAGCTGACCAGTTAGCTGACTTAAGTAGTCGGCCAGTGAGTGAGCCAACAGGTGTGCAGATTTAACTAATTGTCCAGCGAGTGATCTGAAAGGTCAGCTGATATAACTAGTCAGCTGGCGAGTGAGTCGACTTGTCAGCTGAAATAAATATTCGGCTGGCGAGTGAACTGACTGGTCAGAGGACATAACTAGTGGGCCAGCGAGTGAGCCAACTGGTGAGCCGACTTAACTAGTTGACTGATGATTGAGGCAACAGGCAAGCTGCCTAAACAGGTCAGCTGGCATGCAAGCCAACTGGTGAGATGACTTAACTAGTCAGATGGAGAGCAAGCGGACTAGCTAGCCAACCTGTTAGCCTGTGAGAGAGCCGACAAGTTAGTTGTCCTGTAGACTGGTGAGTGAACCGATTAGTTTGCTGACATGTTGGCAGACAAGGGAGCCAATGAGTTAGCTGACCTAATGGAAAGCGAGTGATCCCACTGGTTAGATTAACAGCTAGCTGAGTTTCTAGCTGACTAGTTAGCTAAGTAACGAGCTGATGTGCTAGCTGACTTAACTAGCTAGCTGATTAGCTAGCTGGCTATCTAGCTGACATAACTGGATACCAAACAAGCTACTAACTATCTAGTTAGCTGATTTAGCTAGCTAGCTAACTGACTAGTTAGCTAGATAGCTGACTTAACTATCTAGTTGACCAGCTAGCTAGCTGACTAGCAAGCTGAATAGCTAGCTGACATAACTAGCTAGCTGAATAGTTAGCTGAATTAACTAGCTAGTTGGATTTCTAGCTGACTTATGTAGCTGACTAGCAAGTTGGCTGGATAGCTGGCCAGTAAGCTGACTTAACTAGCTAGCCATATTTTTGGCTACACTGCTAGCCATCTGGCTTAACTAGCTAGCTACCTGGCTTACTAGATGGCTAGGAAGCCAGCTAGACAGCTAGCAGTCTGGCCAGCTGGATAGCCAGACGGCTTAATTAGGCAGCCTGCTAGCTGGACAGTTGGATAACCAGATGGCTTAACTAGCCAGGCACTCTGCTTGTCAGCCAGCTAGTCAGCCGGCTTAACTAGCTTGCCAACTAACAGACAAGACTGCTAACTAGCCAGCTTAACTTGTCAGCCAGCTAGCTAGCCAGCTGGTTCACTAGCTGACTTAACTAGCAGACTTAACAAGATAGTGATCTGGCTAGCCAGCTGGCTTAACTAGCTAGCCACCTAGCTAGCCAGTTGTCTAGCCAGCTCACTTAACTTGCTGACTTAACTATGTAGCCAGTCGGCTAGCCAGCTGATGTAATAAGCTAGCTACCTAAATAGCCAGGTGGCTAGCCAGATGACTAAGCTAGCTGACTTAACCAGATAACCAGCTGGCTAGGCAGCTGACTAAAGTAGCAAAATTCCTAGCTAGCCAGTTGGCAAGCAGCTTGAATTAATTAGCTGACTTAACCAACTAGCCAGCTGGTTAGCCAGTTGATTCAACTAGTTGACATAACAATTTAACCAGCTGGCTTGCGAGCTGATATAACTAGCTGACAACACTAGCTAGCCTGGTGGATAGCCAGCTGACTTAACTAGCTAGCTACCTAGGTAGCCAGCTGGGAAGCCAGATGAATTAACTAGCTGACTTAAATAGCTAGCCTGCTGGCAAGCCAACTGACTTAAATAGCTGACTTAAATAGCTGGCCTGCTTGCTAGTTAGCTGAATTAATCAGCTAGCTATATAGTTAGCCAGCTGACTAGACAGCTGAATTAACATGGTGACTTAACTAGATAGCCAGCTGTCTAGCCAGCTGACTTAAGAAGCAAGCCACTTAGCTAGCCAACTGGCTAGCCATCTGATTTAACTATGT
>NW_007163098.1:0-848 GCF_000164805.1 Carlito syrichta
AGCAAGCTGACTATACAGCTGAAATAGCAATCTAGCTACTTAGATAGCAAGCTGTCCGGCTAGATGACTTAAATGCCTAGCTATGTAGCTAGCCAGCTAGCTAGCCAGCTGACTTAACTAGCTGTCTTCACGAAGTAGACAGTTGGTTAGCCAGCAGAATTAACTAGCTTGCTACCTAGCTAGACAGCTGAATAGCTAGCTGACTTAACTAGCTGACATAACTAGACGCCGGATGGCTAGCCACCTGACTTAACTAGCTAACAACCTACTTAGCTTGCTGACTTGCAAGCTGTCTTAACTACTTAACTACGTAGCTATCCTGCTTGGCAGATTGCTCACTAGCTGACTTGACTAATGGAATAATCTAGCTACCCAGCTGACTTAAATAGCTGACTCAACTAGCTAGCTACCTAGCTAGCCAGTTGACTTAACTAGATAATTCAACTTGCTAGCTACCTAGCTAGATGACTTAACTAGCTGACTTAACTAGCTAGCTAGCTGACATATCAAGCTGACTTAACTAGCTAGCTTCCTAGCTACACAGCAGACTTAACTAGCTGAAATAACTAGCGAGCTAGCGAGGTGGCTACACATCTCGTGTAACAAGCTTTAAAACTAGATGGCCAGCTGGCTAGACAACTGATTTAACGAGCTGAATTAACTAACTAGCCAGCTGATTAGCCAGCAGACTAAACTAGCTGACTTAACTAGCTGTCCAACTGTCTTGCCAGGTGACTTTATTGCCTAGCTAACTAGCTAGTCAGTAACCTAGTCAGCTGACATAACTGGCTGACTTAACGTAGTAGCTACCTGGCTAGCCAGCTGATTTAACTAGCTAGCTACCTAGT
>NW_007163099.1:0-758 GCF_000164805.1 Carlito syrichta
TAGCTTGCTGACTTGCAAGCTGTCTTAACTATTTAACTACCTAGCTATCCTGCTTGGCAGATCGCTCACTAGCTGACTTGACTAACGGAATAATCTAGCTACCCAGCTGACTTAAATAGCTGACTCAAGTAGCTAGCTACCTAGCTAGCCAGTTGACTTAACTAGATAATTCAACTTGCTAGCTACCTAGCTAGATGACTTAACTAGCTGACTTAACTAGCTAGCTAGCTGACATATCAAGCTGACTTAACTAGCTAGCTTCCTAGCTACACAGCAGACTTAACTAGCTGAAATAACTAGCGAGCTAGCGAGGTGGCTACACATCTCGTGTAACAAGCTTTAAAACTAGATGGCCAGCTGGCTAGACAACTGAATTAACGAGCTGAGTTAACTAACTAGCCAGCTGATTAGCCAGCAGACTAAACTAGCTGACTTAACTAGCTGTCCAACTGTCTTGCCAGGTGACTTTATTGCCTAGCTAACTAGCTAGTCAGTATCTAGTCAGCTGACATAACTGGCTGACTTAACGTAGTAGCTACCTGGCTATCCAGCTGATTTAACTAGCTAGCTGCGTAGCTAGACAGCTATAAGGCCAACTGACTTAACTATCTGACATAACTAGATACACTGATGGCTATCCAGCTGACATAACTAGCCACGTACCTACATTTCTTACTGGCTTGCCTGCTTACTTAACTACCTCACTACCTATGTAACTGCTGAACAGCGAGCTGATTTAACTAGGTGACCTAACTTGC
>NW_007163100.1:0-789 GCF_000164805.1 Carlito syrichta
CTCAGCTGACTTAACTATGTGACTTAACTAGCTAGCCAGCTGACTAGACAGCTGACATAACTAACTAACTAACTACCTAGCTAGTCAGCTGGCTATCCAGATGACTTAATTGCCTAGCTTCGTAGCTATCCAGCAGGCTAGCCAGCTGACTGAACTAGCTGACTTCACGAAGTAGACAGCTGGCTATGAAGCAGACTTAATTAACTAGCTACCAAGCTAGACAGCTGGATAGCTAACTGACCTAACTAGGTGGCGTAACTAGACGCTGGATAGCTAGCCAGCTGACTTATCTAGCTACCTAACATTTAGCTCGCTGGCTTGCCAACTGTCTTAACTACCTAACTACGTAGCTATCCTGCTGGACAGCAGGCTGAGTTCAGTAGGTGACTTAACTAGCTAGCCATCTGGCTAGCAAACTGTCTTAAAGCTAGCTATCCTGCTTGGCAGCTGGTTCTCCAGGTCACTTAACTAACTGACTTAACTAGCTAGGAATCTGACTTAAATAGTTGACTTAACTAGCTAGCTACCGAGCTAGCCAGCTGACTTAACTAGCTGATTCAACTAGCTAGCTACATAGCTAGCTATCATATAGCTAGCTGACTTAATTAGCTGACTTAACTAGCTGGCTAGCTGACATATCAAGCTGACTTAACTGGCTACCTACCTAGCTACCCAGCTGACTTACTAGCTGAATAACTAGCGGTCAGACGCTACACATCTGATGTAACAAGCTTTTAACTAGCTATCCAGCTGACTAGACACTGATGTAACGAGCTGACTTAACTAGCT
>NW_007163101.1:0-1121 GCF_000164805.1 Carlito syrichta
CAGACAAAAATATTTACAACATAATCATAATTTCCCTTATATACAAAAATCTCTAATAATTAATAAAAAAGAGATTCTAAGAATAAGATAAAAATTTAAAAAGGAAATGATTTGTTGAGTGAATAACAATGACCAGGAAGCATAAAAAATATCCAAGATAATATTTTTTCTTAATAAATGCAAAGATTAAAATATTGAAACCATATTTAAGAGAATGTGGGAAATAGGCACCTTCACCTAATGTTGTTGTGTGTTTAAACTAATTTGAAGTTTTCGAAAAACAATTTGATGATATTGTATTTGCTGTTATATGACATGTTAATGTATAACTTACATCCCAAATTTACCATTCCCGAAATATGACCTCAATTCTTTGCTTTGATATTGTGTTTTGTTGCACTCTTCCAATGAGTAGCATTTTAAATGTGCAGAGAACAATATGTTTAACTCTGATGTTCAGTGTGTACACATAATTTAAGTAATATTTTCCTATAGTAAGTTTATTGCAAAGAAGGCAATAATAGCAAGTTTTAAAAAATTGGTTAGCAAAGTAAAAAACTTGACAAGTAAGAATGACTACATTTGTAAAATGGTGATTCCTAAAACAATCTCAAACTGTAACTGTGAAAGCTAGCATGATCATTTGTATTCCAGATCAGAGAACTCAGCTTTTGGCACTTGCCATAAAACAAGCTCTACTTAGATAGACAGAGACTGGAAAAGCATATTTCTTTCTTTCTTTGTTTTTTAATTTTGATTCTCATTCTGTTGTCCAGGCTGGAGTGCAGTGGCACACTCACGGCCACCGCAGCCTCGAGCTGCTGGGCTCAGGAAATCCTTCCACTTCAGCCTTCCAAGAAACTGGAACCACAGGCATGCGTCACCATGCCCAGCTAATTTTTTGATTTATTGTAGAGATGAGGTCTTGCCAAGTTGCCCAGGCTGGTCTCGAACCCCTGGGCTCAAGCAATCCTCTTGCCTCCCCAAAGTGCTGGGATTATAGGCATGAGCTATCCCGCTCCCAGCAGCATATTTCTTTCTTTCTTCCTTTCTTCCTTTCTTTCTTTCTTTCTTTTTGAGTTGGAGTCTCACTCTGTTGCCCAGACTGGAGTGTGGTGGCC
>NW_007163102.1:0-779 GCF_000164805.1 Carlito syrichta
CGGAACTGGAATCAAAGATTGCTGGTTCCCCTTCAAAAGACCTCCGCAAAATGTGGAATCTTCCAAACCCAACATAACAATTCCTACCTGCCCACCCACAAGAATTTTCTGTATTTTGAGGTCACCTGAATCGAGGAATTTTGAGAAAATATACCTTTGATTCTGTGAAATATGATTATGGTCGTAGATTTTCTCAGGAAACAAATGGACTTCAAGGGCCAGATCCTTGATTACAACTAACAAGAGGACCAGAAAGATCCTGAGGATCTTTACTGAGGATCTTTACTGACAGATTTAGCGTATCCACGGAGCAACTGGCTCTGAAAATGTAGTGACCCAGAAGCCCAGATTGCTGATTAAAACTTATCAAGAAGCCCTGTAGATTCCGGACAATGAGAAGTCCTAGAAACGGATTTCCTTTTCGTTCTCAGTAAGATGCCCTGATTTTTCCTGTCGATGTGGATTCCAAATTCAATATATCAAAAGAGAGAGGCCCATAGCAAGACATCCTGTAGTTTTTTTGGGATTGAGGACCCAAGTAATGCACATTCCTTATTCTTACTTAGCAATAGGAATCGAAGTTTCCTGTATGTGAGTCTTCCCACTACCCAGATTCCTACATCAAAAACCTGATTCTTGGTTACCTCTTAGGTTATGGTCTGCAGTTTTTGGGATTGAGGACTCATATAAGAAAGATTCCTTACATTTCCTTAGCATATTACATGTAGTTTCCTCTATAGACGACCTCCATTACCCAGCTTCCTGCTTCACTATGCCGA
>NW_007163103.1:0-729 GCF_000164805.1 Carlito syrichta
CTTAAGTACATCTCAAAACTGCAAAAAGGACCACTTCCAACCTACAGTGCAACTTCAGAATTGAAAAAAGTAAGAGGACGTACATAAAGAATAGGAGATTGAACAAACAGAAGTAAAACCAATCCCTTTACCCCTGAATAACAGAATTAAAGAAGACGGTGACGTGGAGGGAAGGAAAAAGTAAGGAGGGGGAAAAACCGCACAAATGAAGAAAAACCAAAAGAAGAATATAGGTCTTACACAGACCCCTGGGAGATCAGACAATGAGAAAACAGATTCTGGAACACAGACAATGAAGAGTCCCCAGAATGACTGGCTACATGCAACAAACCCAGACATCAAGACATTAATGGAGAGAATTAAAAAAATTGAGGAGAGACAAGAGGAAAATAGGAAGGAGCTGTTGTCAGAAATGACAGCAGTAAAGAATACTGTGATGGAAATGAACAACAGACTAATAAGCATGGAAAGCAGAATCAGCCAAGCCGAAGAAAGAATCTCACAGCTTGAAGACCAAAACACAGAACTAACCCAAACTGTCAAAAGCATAGAAAAGAAGCTCAAAAAGACAGAACAAAACCTGCAAGAGATGAATGATCACTTCAAGAGACCAAACCTAAGAATAATTGGGCTTCCTGAGGCAGAAAGAGAAACTGAAGCCACACTGGAACAAACATTTCATGAAATCATTCAAGAAAACTTCCCTCATCTCATTAAGGAGAAAAAATA
>NW_007163104.1:0-778 GCF_000164805.1 Carlito syrichta
ACAAAAGTAAGAGGACGTACATAAAGATAGGGATTGAACAAACAGAAGTAAATCCAATCCCTTTATCCTGAATAACAGAATTAAAGAAGACGGTGACGTGGAGGGAAGGAAAAAGTAAGGAGGGGGGGAAAACCGCACAAATGAAGAAAAATCAAAAGAAGAATATAGGTCTTACACAGACCCCTGGGAGATCAGACAATGAGAAAACAGATTCTGGAACACAGACAATGAAGAGTCCTCAGAATGACTGGCTACATGCAACAAACCCAGACATCAAGACATTAATGGAGAGAATTAAAAAAATTGAGGAGAGACAAGAGGAAAATAGGAAGGAGTTGTTGTCAGAAATGACAGCAGTAAAGAATACTGTGATGGAAATGAACAACAGACTAATAAGCATGGAAAGCAGAATCAGCCAAGCCGAAGAAAGAATCTCAGAGCTTGAAGACCAAAACACAGAACTAACCCAAACTGTCAAAAGCATAGAAAAGAAGCTCAAAAAGACAGAACAAAACCTGCAAGAGATGAATGATCACCTCAAGAGACCAAACCTAAGAATAATTGGGCTTCCTGAGGCAGAAAGAGAAACCGAAGCCACACTAGAACAAACATTTCATGAAATCATTCAAGAAAACTTCCCTCATCTCATTAAGGATGAAAAAATTCAAACACAAGAGATTCAGAGAACCCCTGCAAGACAACAAACGAGAAGACCAACTCCCAGACACATAATAATTCGCCTAAACAAAGTAACTATGAAAGGAAAAATCCTAAAGAC
>NW_007163105.1:0-681 GCF_000164805.1 Carlito syrichta
CGAGCAAGAATGTCTGGACAAGCACAAGCTGTGGAAAAAGACTAACACAGCTAAGAAGAAGGCAGGTGCTTACTTGTTTGCCACATGCTAGAAAGTCTTATTTCTGTGGACTGTTCATTTTTCTTTCTATGTCCAAAAGTGCAGTTAAGATTATTATTAAGCTAACATTTTTTCTTTTTCTAAAAGTGTTTAATTATCTGCTTACAAACAACTAATTCAAAATCACAAAGTAAAATGATAAATTTTCTGTTAAAATGGATAGAAAAAAGCATCATTAAGTGGTATGAAGTCCACTGAGCCAGAAATAGGACTGATATCCAAGCACAGAGCACACCATTGAAATGCAAAACTTTTTTTAAAAAATAAAAGGTTTTTGAAGTCGACACTGCCACTGTCTCACTCACACAAACCATACAAGGGACTCCATGTGTCCTCTACCAGTGTGGCCCGACACCTCCCAGAACGTGGCCAAGGGTGGTGACTGTCACTCGAGGTGCTACCGTATCTAAACAACACACCTACTCACAGCTTTCCATTCAAAGAGGGCCCCAAGAAGCATGAAACCCAGACATGATGGACAAGGAAAGGCGATACCACACAGCTTGAGTAGTGACAGAAGTTACAGAAGTAGCATTGACTATAATTCCATCCAGACCACCATGTGAGTTGGAGGTAATCTGG
>NW_007163106.1:0-597 GCF_000164805.1 Carlito syrichta
CCATCCTGCAGAGTGAAACAGGAAGAGGGTAATGAAGGTCGTATATACAGGAAACTACACGTCATATTGCTAAGGAAGTATAAGGAATCTTTCCATATATGAGTCCTCAATCCCAAAAAACTACAGGCCGTCTTCCTAAGACGTAACCACGAATCAGGTTTCTGAAGTAGGAATCTGGGTAATGGGAGTCCTCACATAAAGGAAAGTTCACTGCGTATTTCTAAGTAAGAATAAGGAATCTGCGTTACCTGGGTCCTCAATCCCAAAAAAGCTTAAGGTCATCTTGCTATAGGCTAAAAAAGAATCATGGTGTTTTCGAGCATGAATCTGGAAAATGGAGTTCTTATTTAAAGGCAACTACATGGACTGTTGCTAGGAAAGAATAAGGAATTTGGGTTGCACGAGTCCGCAATCCCAAAAATCTACAGAGAATCTTGTAAAGTTCTAAAAAAAAAAGAAGCAGGATGTATCTAATTAGAGTCCTAATATACAGGAAAATACACATACCCTTGCGAAGGGTGAAAAACAATCGGGGTTATAGCAGTCCTCAGTCCTTAAAGTCAAGAGGCCAACTGCTGTGGGCTAAAAAAGAATCAG
>NW_007163107.1:0-1054 GCF_000164805.1 Carlito syrichta
CATTTTGTCATTCTATGTTCTTTTCAGTGGTGCGTTTAGTCCATTCACATTCAGACTAATTATTGAAGTGTGAGAGTCATCCCTATCATGGAGTTCTTATTGAGTTATTGTTCTTCCACTTGGTTTTTTCTTTTTTTTTTTTTTTGTCTCTCTTTTGCTTTTGGGGTTGGTTCGTGTATATTTTATTCTTTTCCCTGTACTCTTGTGAAGAACGTTGTTCTTTTTTCCTTTTCTTCTGTGTTTAGTACTTTCTTAAGTGTTTCATGTAGAGATGGTTTTGTGGCTGCATAAGTTCTTAGGGATTGGATATCTGGGAAATATTTTAATTCTCCCTCATTGATGAAGCTTAGCTTGGCTGGGTAGGTTATTCTTGGTTGAAATTGTTTATCCTTTAGGACTTTGAAGATAGGGCTCCAAGCTCTCCTAGCCTGCAGGGTTTCTGCAGATAAATCTGCTGCTATTCTGATTGGTCTTCCATGGTGGGTGATCTGGCCTTTTTCTCTTGCTGCCTTTAGGATTTTTTCTTTTGTGCCTACTTTATTTAGGCGAATTATTATGTGTCTAGGAGTTGGTCTTCTCATTTGTTGTCTTGCGGGGGTTCTCTGAATCTCTTGTGTTTGAATTTTTGTATCACTGATTAGATGAGGGAAATTTTCTTGAATGATCTCGTGGAAAGTTTGTTCCAATGTGGTCTCTGTTTCTCTTTCTACCTCATGGAGTCCGATTATTCTTAGGTTAGGCCTCTTGAGGTAGTCACTCATCTCTTGAAGGTTTTGTTCTGTCTTTTTTAGCTTATTTTCTGTGTTTTTAAGAGTTTGGGTTATTTCTATATTTTGGTCCTCAAGCTCTGAGATTCTTTCTTCTGCTTGGGTAATTCTGCTTTCCATGCTTATCAATTTGTTATTTATTTCATTCACAGTATTCTTTATTACTGTTATCTCAGATATCATCTCCTTCCTAGTTTCTTCTTGTGTCTCCTCAATTCTTTTTATTCTCTCCATTATTGTTTTGATATCTGCATTTGCATTTTGAGACCCTTCATTCTGGGGACTTT
>NW_007163108.1:0-1944 GCF_000164805.1 Carlito syrichta
CAGGTCGAGGCTGCGGTGGCCGGGAGCAGCGACTGCACTCCAGTCTGGGTGACAGAGTAAGACTCCAACTCAAAAAAAAAAGACAGCAGAGTTTAAAAATCAGCAAAGTTAAATTATATTGTTTATAGAAGCACAATTTAGGTGATACATCCATTTTAAAAATAGGCAAAGAGGGATTACAATAAAGTCACAACAGGGGCTACATTGGAGGTAGAGGAGGGGATGTGATCAGAATGAGGTCCTTGGACATGTCTTCTGGGATGGGTAACAAACTTCTATCTCAACATGAGCTGCAGTTGCAAGTTTGTAAGTCTACCTAATTCATTAAACCACACATATCCTTTGTGTGGTTTTATCTGTTTCACAATAAAAAGATTTTAAACCACATTTAATAAATATTGAGTGTAAAGAATATCTGAAACCCTCAAAAATATTAAACAAAGATGCATGTGAGTAGGTATAACTGGTACTTAGACTCATTGTAAAACTGTTTGGTATGCTTTTCTAACTACTTTCACTTTCTACCTTTTCCTGTCAAAGAAACTGACTGGTTATATAGATTTTTTTCATCTAAAAGACATATTAATTTTACTAGGAGGCTAAACGATAATGATTTTGCTTCTCCCAGTCTGTTTCTTCCCCGACATTCCAAATTACAGATCTATCATTTTTGACAGTTTTTGTGTGTGTGTGTGCGTGCCTGCCTGCCTTACCATTTCCCCCTGGTTATTTACAGGTCTTTTAGGGTTCCTTTTTCTAATTCAGAACATCATAAGTGTTGTGCCACATACTATGGAATGAGATGAGGTTTTAAGAAAGTAGCCATGTTCTCATAGGAAAAGCATACTTTTTGAATAAGAGGTGATAAGAAAGTAAAGGGAAGATTTCTTCCATGTGCTTAAAGTGACAGAAAAAAAGCTTCAAAGGTCAGTTGTCTAGCCATGAAGTCATTTATCTGACTGCACAAGAAGCCATCCAGGGCAAACTTGAACAGAAATAATGTATATGTAGATCTGTTTCAGACTCCACCTAGCACAGGCCCTTTCTTAATTGGACCCCAGAGATGGAATTTACAAGTCTAAGCCAGCTTCTGTCATCAGACATAAGCTGAAACTCTCTCCGTGTTAAACATAAGATGAGAAGGTGAAAACTATAGATGAATTTGTCAATGCAAAGATCTTAGTACATGACAGGCTTGGCTCACTAACAACGTTCAGCCATTGATAACTCCTAATTATAGAAGTAATAAACTTAAAAAGACAGTTGTAATTAAGGTGTGTGTTGGAATATAAAATCCTTATCTCATTTGTGAACAGAAAGAACTGGTATCCTCACAGTTTAAGGAGTGGTCATTTTCCTTGTCTTTGATAACCACCTGCACCCACTGCACAAGGTCCTTTAATGTCTTGTCAATTTATCAGTAAGGTCCTATGTCTGCTGTAACTTTTATAATAAAATTTGCTAATAATACTTTGCTGACTTATGTGAGCCTTCTAACTTTTTCAGTTCAAACTTCTCTAGACCAAGTGCAGTGGCTCAAGCCTGTAATCCCAGCACTTTGGGAGGCCGAGGTGAGGGGATTGTCTGAGCCCACTGGTGTGAGAACAGCCTGGACAACTTGGCAAGATCTCATCGCTACAATAAATAAAAAAATGAGCCTGGTGTGGTAGTTCACACCTGTAGCTTTGGCTACTTGGAAGACTGAGGCAGAAGGATTGCCAGAACCTGGCACATCAACGCTGGGTGGCTATGAGCATGCTACTATACTCTAGCCTGGGCTATGGAGTGAGACACCAACTCAAAAAGTATTTGTAAGACAATATTATACTTTGTATACAGAGAGCTTTTGGGGGGGCACCTAAGAAAACTGGTTAGTTCAGTTAGGCAGCAGATTAGGTCTAAATAGAGTATTGTGTGTCAACAAGTCAGTTAATGTAAAAGAAG
>NW_007163109.1:0-865 GCF_000164805.1 Carlito syrichta
CTGGTATCCTCACAGTTTAAGGAGTGGTCATTTTCCTTGTCTTTGATAACCACCTGCACCCACTGCACAAGGTCCTTTAATGTCTTGTCAATTTATCAGTAAGGTCCTATGTCTGCTGTAACTTTTATAATAAAATTTGCTAATAATACATTGCTGACTTATGTGAGCCTTCTAACTTTTTCAGTTCAAACTTCTCTACGCCAAGTGCAGTGGCTCAAGCCTGTAATCCCAGCACTTTGGGAGGCCGAGGTGAGGGGATTGTCTGAGCCCACTGGTGTGAGAACAGCCTGGACAACTTGGCAAGATCTCATCGCTACAATAAATAAAAAAATGAGCCTGGTGTGGTAGTTCACACCTGTAGCTTTGGCTACTTGGAAGACTGAGGCAGAAGGATTGCCAGAACCTGGCACATCAACGCTGGGTGGCTATGAGCATGCTACTATACTCTAGCCTGGGCTATGGAGTGAGACACCAACTCAAAAAGTATTTGTAAGACAATATTATACTTTGTATACAGAGAGCTTTTGGGGGGGCACCTAAGAAAACTGGTTAGTTCAGTTAGGCAGCAGATTAGGTCTAAATAGAGTATTGTGTGTCAACAAGTCAGTTAATGTAAAAGAATGGAAGTATTTATTATAACACAGTAAGCCACAATGTGGGTAATCTGTGGGTATATAGCCAAGAATTAATTGCAATTCTAATTTCAAATAAAATACACTCTGTGCTAATTATGAACAGACATGTATTTCTGAATATTTTTGGTATCTCTACCTAATGTGGTAGAAGTGGGTGATTATCATTTAAGGCATGCTACAAGAGCTTCAGGGGTTGATTATACATGTTCTTTGCTCTGGGGTCATTTTGA
>NW_007163110.1:0-320 GCF_000164805.1 Carlito syrichta
TCTCATCATGCTTTGGAAATTATACATATTCTTTCATATATAACAACCTTCATAATATTTTAAGGAATGAATGGAAATGTATACATAACTGGAAGATATGCAGAGCTTGTCATCAGAAGAGTCCCAGAATTATCAGATTCCAAGACAATTCCCATACAAAACAAGCATGGTATGATGATACAAAGACTATCTGTATTCTAATGAACTTAATCAGATAGGGACTTCTTCTTTTAAGGATGGCTTTTGTTATAGGTTTGTACGTGTTTTGAAACAGAGACTGATTTTGAATAAATCTATTACTCACCTTATAAAAGTAAAAG
>NW_007163111.1:0-938 GCF_000164805.1 Carlito syrichta
ATATGAAGTAGGATGGAAAGACAGCAGATTCTTTAGAGCCAAAACTGCCTGAATTTTAATCCTGGCTCTACCTTGTATTAACCATATGACCTTGGGACGTTGCTTCTTCATTTGTGTCTCATTTTATCTGTAAAATATAATGAATCATGGTACTTATCTAATATATCAAATGAGTTATTAGAAGCAAAACATTTGGGAAAGTACCTGGCATGGAAGCTCTTATTATTATTATTACCTAACAATAATACTAAGAAATAATGGGGTGGTGGAAAATGAAAATGGTACAATATCTGGGAAGAGAGAAGGTTGGTGACAGTTATTGTGAAGTGAGTGACAAGCTGATAGGAGAAAAACAGCAGTAGTAAATGACAGTGACCATGAATTTCTAGGGCGAAGTTTTTATATGGTTATCTTTAAAATTTTTTAATTTTATTTTAAAGATGTGGGTTACAATTCAGTGTTAAGGATACATATGTTCATTATGCACATGCCCTTGTTGATTTAGTGTGCCCCCGCTCCCCTGACAGAATTCCGTTATTACCAATCCTGCCTTCCAAACCTGGCAATTTCCCACGACTGACAATCCTTTTCTTATAGTATTGCAATAACTGTTCAATACTATAAGAACATGTGTTATGAGTGAGAACATGTCCACTTATGAGTGAGAACATGTGATACTCGGTTCTTTGTTTCTGTGACAGATCACAGTATTATAGACTCTAAGTCCATCCTTATGGAAATTGGAACTGGTAACCATTCCTGTTCAAAACCCCAAGTTCCTGTGCCATGAGACAAGATAGACAAGTGGGACCTCATCAAACGAGTTTCTGCAAAACAAAAGAAACCATCAAGAGACAGGAGATAGCCCATGGACAGGGAAAAAATATTTGTCAGCTGTATATCTGACAAAGGCCTAACATCTAGGATCTACAAGGAAC
>NW_007163112.1:0-344 GCF_000164805.1 Carlito syrichta
TGATTCCAAAATCCTAATTATCCAGGTTGTTGCTGATTTGGCTATGTTAGCATGAGGTATAAATATTGTGAGCATTGTAAGTTTGTATTCACAATAAAACAAAAATAGACTAATTATCATCTATTTTTTATATTGTCTTTCAGGTTAGGTCAATATAACAACTTCTAAAATGTTTTTTCAAAAAACTAATAATTCAAATGTTTCACAAAAAAACCTAAAGCATTTGCTATTTTTTTAGAACAGAAACTGTTTTATAACTGATTAAATAAGTGTCCTATATAAAGTTGAAATATATCACTATATACTTTTCAAGTTATGGAAGGTTGTCTAGATGATTCCTAAAA
>NW_007163113.1:0-718 GCF_000164805.1 Carlito syrichta
TAAAAGTTACCAGCTAGTGGTCTTAGTAGCAAACAAACCAAGATTCCCAGTGGCTTAGTAGCAAATAAGCCAGGATTCTCATAGGCATTAGACAAGTCCTATTCTTAAAGCCAACAATGACCCTCTCAGTCCAATGTCCCAAATTACAAATGTTTCAAGAAAGTTTCTTTAAGTGTATATTTCTTTATGTGTCAGGAATATTCTCGTCTTAGGCTCTTATGTTCTTCAGAGTCCTGTGATCGCCTCCCTTGTCCAGATGTCCTCGTTACTTTTCTCTTATCTTGCAGTGCTTGTTTCTAAAGAGAACTCAAAAGAGGCTTTTAGTAATGTTTCCCAGGCCCCTCAAGGTTACTTTCTGTTTTAGCTGATTTGTCATAAAAGTGTCTGATTATTATATTCTGAGTTCAGTGAAAACTACTCTATAAATGTTAACTTAGAGTTTTAACTATAGTATTAAGTAAAAACCTTAATATTAATCCTTATCCTAAGTTAGTGAAAGCAGTGTTATAAATCACCTACATAACTCCTAGATAAGTGTTAGAACTTATAATGAATTCATAATGAACTACTATAAACTTGTGCTTCTAAAAATCTTTATGTCTAAACACTAAACTGCATTATCCTAAATCAAATAAGGAGTGGATATACTTATATCATTTATTACTTAAGCAATATCTAGTAACTTATAACCAAGTGAAAGAAAGCATTCTTGATGTGG
>NW_007163114.1:0-1103 GCF_000164805.1 Carlito syrichta
TTTGTGAGCAATATTTAATTCTATCTTCACAACAGCTCTGAGATGTAAATGAGGGAATTAGAGGAATTCCCTTTTCTTCCTCCTCTTCTTCTCTTCCTCCTGTTTTCTTTCTAATGCTTGAGGAAACTGAGGCACTGGGAGGTTAAGAGGATTGATTCAGGTTACGTTTTAGAGGATTCAAAATTAGGAACATGTTGCTTCTCTGAGTAGACGGAAAATCCTAGTAGAGTTGTGCTGTGTGTGGTTTTTTATTTTTCTCCCTATGCTCTCAAATGCTGTTTCTCACTACCATTCCTTCTAGGGACATGCAAAACAGTGTTATAAATGTATTTGAGAAGTGATTATCCTAGAAATGCTTCCCATGAGTTGTTTCTTTCTGAAGAAGGGCAGTAAATTCTTATCCTTTCCATGTTTTCCTATCAGCATTTTTATTCTAGCGCAAAATGAGAATGCAGGTATACTAACAAACAAAGGGAAATAGCAATAAATTGTAAAATGAACATAGTCAAGGTAAATTCAGCCATGAGATGCTAGGTTTATTATCTCATTCTTTAAGACTACTGAATTTAAGTAGGTTAGTGACCACCCTCTCCAAGTCTTTTTAGACTAAAAAATAATGTTCTCGAAGTAAAACCAATCCTTCTACCCCTGAATAACAGAATTAAAGAAGATGGTGACATGGAGGGAAGGAAAAAGTAGGAAAGGGGAAAAAACCGCACAAATGAAGAAAAACCAAAAGATGAATATAGGTCTCACACAGACCCCTGGGAGATCAGACACTGAGAAAACAGATTCTGGAACACAAACAAGGAAGAGCCCCCAAAATGACTGGTCAGACGCAACAAACCCAGACATCAACACATTAATAGAGAGAATTAAAAAAATTGGGAGAGACAAGGGGAAAATAGGAAAGAGCTGATGTCAGAAATAACAGTAGTGAAGAATACTGTGATGGAAATAAATAACAAACTAATAAGCGTGGAAAGCATTATTAGCCAAGCAGAAGAAAGAATCTCAGAGCTCGAAGACCAAAACACAGAACCAACCAAAACTGTCAAAAAGCATAGAAAAGAAGCTCAAAAAGACAGAACAAAACCTGCAAG
>NW_007163115.1:0-350 GCF_000164805.1 Carlito syrichta
ACTATGGGGGGGGGAGGGAGGGGAAGGGAGGTGGGATTAATGGTAGTCAATATCTGTCTGGGGATGGGGGGCACCCCTTATCAACAAGGGTGCCTGAACAATACATATTTGTATACCTAACCCTTAACTGTATCCAATAGTTTTAAAATAAAAAATATGTTTAAAAAACAAACAAACACAAAACCAAAAAAAAAAAAAAAAATCCTCTATATGCTAGTCATCTTAAGAATGTTATTCACTCCCATGCTCATGGATTGGAAGAATCAACATTGTGAAGACATTCATCTTACCTAAGACAATCTACAAATTCAATACAATACCCATCAAATTACCAGCAACATTCTTCTCAG
>NW_007163116.1:0-769 GCF_000164805.1 Carlito syrichta
ATCTTAAGAATGTTATTCACTCCCATGCTCATGGATTGGAAGAATCAACATTGTGAAGATATCCATCTTACCTAAGACAATCTACAAATTCAATACAATACCCATCAAATTACCAGCAACATTCTTCTCAGACCTAGAAAAGACAACACAGGAATTCATATGGAAACACAAACGTCCAAGAATAGCCAGAACAATCCTCAGCAAAAAAAAAAAAACAAAGCAGGTGGTATCACATTACCCGACTTCAAACTTTACTATAAAGCTACAATCATCAAAACAGCTTGGTATTGGTATAGGAACAGGCATATAGATCAATGGAATAGAATTGAGATTCCAGAAGCAAAACCTAAATTTCTCAACCAACTCATCTTCGACAAGGCCTCCACCACCTACCACTGGGGAGAGGAGAACCTATTCAGTAAATGGTGCTGGGAAAACTGGCTGATCACATGCAGAAGATTGAAACAGGACCCCTATCTATCCCCGTGCACAAAGGTTAACTCCAAATGGATCAGAGACCTAAATGTAAAACCTCAAACCATAAGAACCTTAGAAAAGGAAGGAAATACCCTCATGGAAATCGGAACTGGCATCCAATTCCTGAACAAAAACCAAAACCCACAGGTCATAAGAGAGAAGATAGACAAGTGGGACCTTATTAAACTGACAAGCTTCTGCAAGGCCAAAGAAACCATCAAGAGAGCAGGAGACAGCCTACAGACTGGGAAAAAGTATTTGCCAACACCAGCTCTGACAAAGGCTTAACATC
>NW_007163117.1:0-522 GCF_000164805.1 Carlito syrichta
GACTTTCTCCATGTGATTTCATTCTTGTTTGTTCATTGTTGTATGCCTACTGTGTGCCAGATACTATGCTATGCCTTTCTCATACGTAGTTTTGTTGATCCTCACAAAAACTACAGAGCTAATTATGATTTCCACTTCAAAAATAAGGAAATTTAATTCGGAAATGCTAAGCAACTTGTTCAATATTACGTAGCTAGTAGATGGCAAAGTCATGAGGTCAGTTCAGATCTGTCTGACTCCAAGGTTTATGATCTTTGATTATCTTAGGATGATGTTTTTTTGTTTTACTTCCTACCCACATGTTCATAACAAAATCCATATAAATCATATCATACCACTTCATGCATGGTACTGCTGAGTTGAGTATAAGGCACAAGATAGTTAAGTTTCTTAGTAAAGAATAATACTAAGCTCTTACTGCAGTTTTTTTTTTAATCAATAATCAATATTTTTATTATGGTTTTGTGGGGTACAGTTAAGGGCTAGGTATACAAATACGTTTCATTCAGGCACCCTGTTGAT
>NW_007163118.1:0-688 GCF_000164805.1 Carlito syrichta
AATCACTACATAACTCTAGATAAGTGTTAGAACTTATAATGAGCTCATAATGAACTTACCATAAACTTGTACTTCTAAAAAACCTTATGTCTGAACACTAAGCTGCATAATTCTAAATCAAATAAGGAGTGAATATACTTATATCATTTTTTACTCAAGCAATATCTAGTAACTTATAACCAAGTGAAAGAAAGCATTCTTGATGTGCTTCAGAGTTTAACCCTTGCATATGTTAGAAAAGGCCAAGCGGCGTAGTGGGAAAATGGGAAAATGAACCATGACATTCTCAGGTTAGGTGTGAGTACTTCGCATAAACATGCCATTTTCTTCTTCCACGACTGCACAGAATTTCTTCAGCCGTATCAATCAGCAAAGGTGGAAGACAGAAGGGCCTCAGCTTCCCGTGCTCGCCCTGCAGCCCGGGGTCTTCGGCCCACCGGGACCCTGTCAATCATGTGGACCTCCAAGGCTGGCTCCCAACATCGCGGGGCCACCTTCGTGGAGAGATGGGCTGCCTCCATGCTCCAACTGCCCCAATTTAATTTGGAGGACTCCTAGCATCCCTTTGAGGTCAAAAATCAACTCACAAGGGCAGGAAGATGAGATTGCACAAGTTTTCAGGGAAGTAATTTGGTAATTTGTACCAAGAGTCTCTGTAATAACCCACTGATAATGCCTCTGCAGAATC
>NW_007163119.1:0-1710 GCF_000164805.1 Carlito syrichta
AAACGTTACAAAATAAACTAGTATCTTGAAGAAAATATTCAAAGTGGAGGGTGGAAAAATATAAATTTTGTTACAGTAAAAGCAAATAAGTATAAAGATTTAATTTTAATATGTATACTAAGAGATTATAATGTTAAAATGATCAAAAATGGAGATGGTAAAATATTTATCTTATTTATCAAGTTTCCTAACCTGTGTGCTGAGCAACACATTGTGCTGAAAAACAGTTTAGGCAGTGTAGAATTATGATCTTCTCAGCCTTCCTCATAACTGAGTGGAGACTGGGTAGCCAGATGTCTAGATTGGTTGCCACAGACTAAAAGAAGTCATATACAATTTACTTCAGTAAGCTCCACATTTATTATTACCTTATAAGTGGGCTATAATAGAGGTTTGGGAACATTGTTTTATATGACATCTAGGTTTCTCCTCTAGTTGTAATGTCAGTGAATTTTGAGTATCACATTTAGTTCCACTGAAATGACAGATGGACAAAATTTAAAACTTTTTATCCAAATAGCTTGAAAGAAAATAATTAATCATAATAATTTCAAATACATGTCTAAGTTACTAAAAATGGAAGCAAAATTTAGAGTTTCCAAAATTGAAGAGGCGAACTTTTTATTTTCGTTTTTTAGAGATAACTTGTAAACTTTCCATGGTTACAGTGGAGAGGTTTGGTGTTTCAAAACATAGGGGCTTTGTTTAAAGCTCATATGGGCACTAACATCTGAGTACTCATGAGCGATCAAATAAAGTCAATACTCAAAAAATAAATAAAATAAAGGAACACTGGCAGGAAAGTGAAAAAAAAACACCCCAAAATTGGCTCAAATAAAACATAAGACACATTATTTTGTTTTGGCCCTGGGTAAAACAAAAATATGCCTCTCCTGAGTAATTAAGATCCAAAAATTGTATCATGAATAGATTTGGGGTTCACTATTATCCATGAGGTCTGGATAACTCCATAAAATATTTACAATAAAAAATTCTACCCTCTGGTGATAAATCTGGGATATCTGGCAGAAGCATAGAAAAAGCACTCAGGAGGAAATACCCACAACCAATGCTACAGGGATATAAACACACACAGGCACAAAGAAATAAAGATAAAATGTAATGATAAAAAAGTTACAAAATTTAAAAGACATTAATCTATTTTACCCCTGAATCAACAAACCTAACACATATAATAAACCGAGCCCCATGAACTTGGTTATAAATTATATTAAAATTATAAAAGACTATAACATGTTTAAAAGAGTTTATAAGTTAAGTTATTTAAAATAAAAACTCTACTTAAAAAAACAATTAGGAAGAATAGGCACATTTGAAAATGAGCCAAATTTACAAGCTTCTCAATATGAAACTTTAAAAGCATATCAGATAAGATAAACTCCATTTAAGGCACAACTGAAAATGAAAGTGGTAAACTTAAAAACAGTCTGGAAAAAAACGAACAAGGCGAAAAATAGAGTGATAAAGAGATGAAAAATTTCAAAGACAGATGAATATACAAAAGTCTACCACTTTCCTATATACCAGCAATGAACCAGTAGAATTTAAAATAAAAAATGTCATTTACGCTAACATCACTCCCAATAAAATACCTAGATGTAACTCAAATAAAATATGCTTGAGATATGAGAACAATAATAAGAAAAATGACAAAACTCTAATGAAAGATATCAAAGAAGAACTAAATTA
>NW_007163120.1:0-805 GCF_000164805.1 Carlito syrichta
CACAGCCATTATCATTTTTTAAAAAGAGTATCATATATGTGTAATTCACATACTTTAAAACTTACCCATTTATAGTATATAATTCAGTGGTTTTTAGTATATTTACAGAGTTGGGCACCCATCACCATAATAAACTTTAGAACATTTTTATCACTCCAAAAAGAAACCCATTAGTGGCAGTCACTTCCATTTCCTGCTAACTCTTTGTATGAAGTTCCAGGCAGCCAATAATTTACTTTTTGTCTCCAGATTTGACTATTCTGAACATTGCACATAAATAAATAAAAATTATATAGTATTTTGTGACTGACATTGCATTTTTATAATGCTTTCAAGATTATTTTATGTTGTTGCATATATCTATATGTCACATATCATTGTGAAGATTACTTTCAATTGGTAAACAGTATTCTATTATTAAATATACCATATATATTTTGATGTCTCTTGGGAATGGACTAGGAATGGGAATTGCTGGATGATATGGTTACTCAATATTTAACATCTTGAAGAAACAGCAGACTGTTTTTGCAAGGCGACTACACCATTTTAAATTTCAACAAGCCATGTAGGAAGATTCTGACTTTTTCATATCCCTTTCAATACTTGTCATTGTGATTTTTAAATTATAGTCATCCTAGTGGATGTGAAGTGGTATCTCCTTGTGCTTTTGATTTGCATTTCCCTGATAACTAATGATGTTGAGTGTGATTGCCTGTGTTTATAGTCATTTCTATATTTTCTCTGGAAAATTGTCTATTTGGATGTTTTGGTCATTTTTTTTCAATTAAGTAATTTATTTGTC
>NW_007163121.1:0-3360 GCF_000164805.1 Carlito syrichta
CCATCTATCTAGTGAAATGGTTAACAATTACTTGTAGATATGTGAGCTTTCCAGTCTTAGGCAATTCAGTAAAGTAAATTTGGATACCTTGCAGTGGGCTCAGGCCTGGGGAATCTTCCCCCTTTCATTGGCTTTTTAATGACCGTTTTGTTTATCTTTTGACAGGTGATACAGTCTCAACAGACTTGGTTAGTGATAGTGTATATGCCCACACACCCATACATTTTTAGAAGTACATCACATATTGCCTGAAATCCCCAATGACTCTCCTTATGTAATATGGCCATTGGTTCTCTAATAGTTGGTTTACTTACCATCTTTCTCCATTTGGGAGAAACTATCTCCCCTCTTTATTTGGAGAAGTCCCTAATTCTCACATTCCCTTGATTTCTTCTTCAGTACATTTCAATTTCATGGTGGCTATAGGTATGCTGGGGTGAGGTTTAAGAGTTTAGTCTCACATTCTTAGGCGAACCCCGTGGCTATTTTGTCATCCAGGCTGTTGTCAACTGCTTTAAAGGCTCCTTTCCAATGACTATTGATATGTTTTATGACAATTTCAGAAGGGAGAAATTAATTTTTGGAACCTCTTTTTTCAATTTTCCACGAACTGATTCCTTTTCCTTACTTTTGTGAGAGCATTTTGGTGACTGTATTATTTGCAAGCAATTTCAGAGCCTGATTAAGGGCCAAAGGTTCATAAGTTTGTGCAGAACATTTGTTAGGTAACCTTCACTTCTCACAGGTAGACAACTGATCTCCCTCAATAACATAGCTGTTATGTTTTTTTCTTCAATTATTATGGATGACTCATTTATAAATAGTTTAATAATGGTATGCAGTGGCATTTTCCACAAGTCTGGACCTTTTTTTTTTTTTTTTGGTTTGGTATTTAACAATATCCAGACATTATGACCTAATTTCTCTTGAATCCTTTTCTCCTTGATGCCTAAAAAGCACGCTACCTTGAGACAGGGATCTGTAGTTTGCATTGAATTATTCTTTTCCAATAAAATAACCTCATAGTTCATAATTTGGGAATATTTCAGTAAATGCCCGGCTCTTTGTTTTAGGATAGCCCAGACTGATGTGAGGGTAATGACCATGAAGATTTCTCTGAAAGCCAATTTCTGACTATCTTCTACTAGAAATGCAGTGGTTGTTACAGCCTGAACACATTCAGACTAACCCCTAGACATACGATTTAACAATTTGAACATTAAAGCAACTGGTTTCTTCTTTCCACCCTGCTTTATGTAAGCACTCCTATTGCTGCACTCTGATCAACAGTCTCAAACAAGTGAAAGCTCTTTTCTAAAAATGGGAGTGCTAAAATAGAAGCTGTGATTGTGGTTAGAGTTTTTTTTAGCCCTTCTAGAACTGGCATTTCTTCAGCAGTCCATTGGAGAGGATTCAGATCTCCCTTTATCACCTTAAAGTATTAATCTTTTGTTGTCCAAGCATAAGAGTCAATCCTAATTTGCAATAGCCTATTAGGTCTAGAAACTTTCTGAATTCCCTCTCTCACTTTGGTAAAGGGTAAAAAATTATTTCAATTACTTTTTTTCTGATTGATATTTTGCGTACCTTCATTAATCAGAGTCACCAGATACTTAAAATTTTTTATACATATTATAACTTGTTTTGAGGTACTTTCAACCTCTAATATCCTGGAAAGTTAAGCAAATATACTGTGACCTCTTTCAAAGCTCAGTTTTCTAAGTAATGATAAACATTTCAAGGCACACCAGCAGTTAGAAATGGAGAAAAAGTTACTGCAAACTTAATGGTACACTAAGATTTCTTTCATATATTCCCATTTTTAAGCCTTATCCTGATTTCCATATACCATTGACGACAAGTCTGACCTCACTCTTTTGCGTGTATTTCTCCCTTTTTTTAATAACCAGTGATTTTATGACACAATTTTATTACATAAAATCTTTTCATATACAGAATTTTTTTCTTTATAACTTTCCCTACTAAAAGTACACCTTCACATCCATAACTTTCCTTACATTTTTCTTTCTTGGAGTCTCACTCTACTGCCCAGACTGGAGTGCAGTGGCGGCTCCCAGCCACCGCAGCCTCGACCTGCTGGGCTCCGGCTATCCTTCCGCCTCAGCCTTCCAAGAAGCGGGATTTACAGGCATGCACTACCACGTCTGGCTGATTTTTTTGATTTATTGTAGAGATGAGGTCTCACTGCCCAGGCGGGTCTTGAACCCCCGGGCTCAGGCAATCCACTCACCTCAGCCTCCCAAAGGCGCGGGATTACAGGCTGAGCCACCAAGACCGGCTTTTCTTTCTTTTTTCCTCTTCTTTACTCCAACCCATTTTAAAAACATTTTTTGTGCCTCTTTAATTAATTCTTCTATTGATTTCTCATTCTACTCTTCGTTTCTGCAACTTTTTGACAACATCAGGTCAGTTTGGGGTAATAAAACTAACATTTAGAAGACCCTGTCTGACTGGGTCCTCTGAGTCTAGTCTCCAAGTCTCTTTAGGAAGGCAGTTGGAGTTTCTATTTACTCTTGTTCAGCCTTAAAAACTTTAGATGCATTGTGAGACCTTGGGGCTGATTTCCTGATTCCCTTACTTATCAACTCTCTGTGCATTTTAATTTCATTGTCTTGATTATTACTGCCCCACCCAGGATCTACATATAGGTTCTTTTGCTCAGGTGGCTGAACCCCCAATCCTGTTTCCATATGGACATTGCAGCCCTCCTGATCATTCCTCTTTTTCTTGGTATAAGGATTACCCCCCTCCAAGACCTCAACATTCCCCCAATGGACTATCTGAGGGAATATTCGAGAATTTTTATCTCTTCCATTCTCGGGTTCCCAAGACCTAGAATTTTTAATCCCCATTTTTGACTAACTTGAATACTCAACTTCACTTACAAGGAGTTTTTTGTTTTCCTTGGTTGATGCATGTACCTGAGTTTACCTATTCACTCACACACACACACACACACACACACCCACATGCTAGAGGTTTCTTGCACTCCCTGAGATTCGCTTCTTCCCTTTTCAGAGTAAGAAACTATTCACTCCATATTTACGATACATCTCAGTTACACACACACTCAAGCTCTGAGAATTCCACAACCTCTAAGACAGAACTGACAGTCCAATTGTTCCTACCTTGGCTCATCCACGAGGTTGTCTACTTTTTCTCTCATGTGCTACTTTCACTGCCTCTGGAACAATAGTCTTGAACTTACCTGCATTTCTGAGAGAAGCCAAGACACCCAAGCAGACTAAGCCACCCAGAATTGTGGGATGTGTCTTTCTCTCTCTGCTGGGGTTCCCTTCTCGTCGATTCACATTATCAAGAGGAGCCCCCAAATAGTGA
>NW_007163122.1:0-1465 GCF_000164805.1 Carlito syrichta
AAGCTTAAGATCAAGTCACCAACAATTTCTGTGACTGTCAAACATAACTGTTTTGTTGTGTCCTTGTATGGAGAAAGGGACAAGGGAACGGCTGAGCCCTCTTTTAATAGGGCACTAGTAACATCAGAAGGACTCCATCTTCATGACATAGTCATCTTCTAAAAGTCCAACCTTCAAATACCATCACATTTAAGATTAGGATTTCTTTTATTTTTATTTTTTATTGTAAAGATGTGGAGTACAATTCAGGGTTAGGTATACAAACATTGATTATGCAGGTAACCTTGTTGATGAGGTATGACCCTCCCTCCACTAGTGGGGGTCAGGATTTCAACATATGAATTTTGGAGAGAAAGAGCCTTGAGCACAGACAATAAAGAAAAAGGATCTCAAGAAAACAACTATAAATAATTACAATAGGAAAGCAAGCTAAGCCAAACTTAACATATAAAGTAAACATTAGGATTATATTAATAAAAGGAAGAACAGAAAAAAATAGAGAAAAAATCAAAACCCATTTCTTTGAAAGATCAGCAAAATTGGCAACCTTTGCTAGTTTGATTTTTAAAAAGATAGAAGGCTAGGTCTGGTGTCTCATGTCTGTATCCCAGCATTTTGGGAGGTAGAGGAGATAGTATTGCCTGAGCCCAGGGGTTTGAAACCAGCACAAGCAACTTGGTGAGAACTCACCTGAACAAGAAATTTAAAAATTGACCAGTTGTGATGACATACCCCTGTAGGTCTAGATACTTGGAAGACTCTGATGGAAGTATCACCTGAGCCCAGCATTCCAGGCTGCAGTGGCTATATTTGGACTACTTTACCCAGGCCTAGGTGACAGAGTAAGACTCCAACTCAACCAAGAGAAGAAAAAAAAAAGATTCAAATGACTAAAATTAAAAATACAAGTGAGGACACTCATTCATAATATACATATCTGAGAAAAACAAAAGATAGAATATTATAAACAATTGCATGCCAAAAGATTAGATAACCCAGATAAAATGAACAATCTACTAGAAACACACGTTCTACCAATAACACATCCTAAAGAAATAAAAATCTACATGAATATAGAACCAGCAAGTAGACTACATTTGTAAACAAATCCTTCTAACAAAGCAAAAGCCTGTAAGGCACCAGATGGCTCACTGATAAATTCTAACAAATTCTTAAAGAATTAACAGCATGGATAGCCAAAACAATCCTTAGCAAAAGAAACAAAGCAGGAAGTATCATAGTTCCAGACTTCAAACTTTACTATAAGACTACAGTAATCAAAACAGTCTGTTATCTGTACAAGATGGAACAGGATAGAGATTCCAGAAGAAAAGCCTCAATTTCTCAACTAACTCATCTCTGACAAAGTCCCCAACAACAATCACTGGGTAGGGGAGAACATATTCAGTAAATGGTGCTAGGAAAACTGGCTGATCACATGCAGAAGATTGAAACAGGACCCTAC
>NW_007163122.1:2337-4985 GCF_000164805.1 Carlito syrichta
ATTTCTGAAAGAACTAGAAATTGACCTTCCATATGACTCAGCAATCCCCCTATTGGGAATATACCCAGAGGAACTCAAATCATTCTACAGAAAAGACCCTGTACACATATGTTTGTTGCAGCTCTATTCACAACAGCAAAAATATGGAACCAATCATGTTGCTCATTGAAGCTGGACTGGATAAAAAATGTGGTACATATACACAATAGAATATTATGCAGTCATAAAAAAGGACAAACATATGGACTTCACAGCAACATGGATAGATTTAGAGTTTATCATACTCAGTGATCTATCACAGAAACAAAGAACAGAGTACCACATATTCTCACTCAGAAGCAGACCTTGAATAATTACAATATTATAAGAAAGGGAGTGTCAGTAGTGGGAAACTGTCAGGGGAAGGGGGTGGGATTGGCAGTTGACAGAAATTGCTAGGGGAGGGAGGGACATACCTCATTAATAAGGTTACCTGCATAATCAACAATTGTATACCTAATCCTGAATTGCACCCTGCATCATCATCATCATCATCATCATCATCATCATAACAATAGAAAAAAAGAATTAACAGCAATCCTTTCCAAAATTTTAAAGAAGGAAACTAGCTCTTCCAATAAGTCCAGAATTATCTTGCCACTAAAGTCAGAAAGATACTACAAGAGATGTAAATTAAGACCAATGACCTTATGAATATTGATCATAAATCTCAACAGAAAACTGGCAATCCAAATTCAGAAGCATATTTAAGGGATTATACACTAAGATAAAGTAGTATTTACACATCTTTCAACATATTAAAATCAGCCAATATGATAAACCACATTGACAGAACGAAAAGGAAAAAACACGTGGCTTTCTCAGTTAATGCAGAAAAAAACATAGACATAATTCAACATCCTTCTGTGATAAAAACACGAAATAAATTAGGACACCTTCTCAACATCACAAGGCCACAATTTAAAACCCCAGAGCTAATAGTCTTGTCAGTGGTGAAAGACTGAATGTTTCTCCTAAGATAAAAAACAAGACAAGGGTGCCTACTTCCACAACTTCTATTCAACATAGTACTGGAAGTTCTAGTCATATCATTCAGACATCAGAGAGAAATAAGAGACAATTGAATATTAAAAGAAGAAGTAAAATTATCTGTTTGACAATAGCATGATTTTGGCTGCTTCTGCTCCCTCACCCCGGCCGGTACACCTTTCCTCTGGGAGTGAACTGTCAGTGCAATCAGCCTCTCCCCTCAAATTCCTCTCCAGGATGGAACCAGACTGAACCAACGCCACCGGGCCTTCCGATCCCCTCCGTCTCTCAAGTCTGGCCATGCTGATGGAACCAACAAGAAATCTCTGCACCTTGACATTCAGAAACTGAAGGAAAAGAGGGACATGCTAGGCAAGGAAATCTCCTACTTAATTTCTGAGGACCAAGACTGCAGACTGCTGAATAGACAGACTGTAAAGCAGAGGAAAAAGTGAACAAAGCCAGAAGACCCTCATAAGGAAGAACAGGTCATTGCAGAAGAGAAATAAAAGCAGCCCCACCTTCCCTCAAAAACAGAATTGAAGAGGGGGAGGGAAAGGAGGAGAGGGAGAAAAATATACAGAAATGAAGAAAAATCAAAAGAAGAGTATGGGTCTCTCCTAGACGCCTGGGAGAGCAGACACTGAGAAAACTGACTTTGGAATGCAAACAATGAAAAGCCCCCAGAATGAAGGGTCTCAAACTGCAAATGTAGATATGAAAACAATAATGGAGAGATTAAAAAGAATTGAGGAGACACAAGAAGAAACTATGAATGAGCTGAT
Organism: Carlito syrichta; assembly: GCF_000164805.1. Lineage (NCBI taxonomy): Eukaryota > Metazoa > Chordata > Mammalia > Primates > Tarsiidae > Carlito > Carlito syrichta. The sequence goes on from NW_007163122.1 coordinate 4,152, forward strand.
ATCTGAGATAACAGTAATAAAGAATACTGTGAATGAATATATAACAATTGATAGCATGGAAAGCAGAATTACCCAAGCAGAAGAAAGAATCTCAGAGCTTGAGGAACAAAACATAGAAATAACCCAAACTCTTAAAAACACAGAAAATAAGCTAAAAAAGACAGAACAAAACCTTCAAGAGATGAGTGACTACCTCAAGAGGCCTAACCTAAGAATAATCGGACTCCCTGAGGCAGAAAGAGAAACAGAGACCACATTGGAACAAACTTTCCACGAGATCATTCAAGAAAATTTCCCTATCTAATCAGTGATACAAAAATTCAAACACAAGAGATTCAGAGAACCCCCGCAAGACAACAAATGAGAAGACCAACTCCTAGACACATAATAATTCGCCTAAATAAAGTAGGCACAAAAGAAAAAATCCTAAAGGCAGCAAGAGAAAAAGGCCAGATCACCCACCATGGAAGACCAATCAGAATAGCAGCAGATTTATCTGCAGAAACCCTGCAGGCTAGGAGAGCTTGGAGCCCTATCTTCAAAGTCCTAAAAGATAAACAATTTCAACCAAGAATAACCTACCCGGCCAAGCTAAGCCTTCATCAGTGAGGGAGAATTAAAATCTTTCCCAGATATCCAATCCCTAAGAACTTATGCAGCCACAAAACCATCTCTACATGAAACACTTAAGAAAGTACTAAACACAGAAGAAAAGGAAAAAAGAACAACGTTCTTCACAAGAGTACAGGGAAAAGAATAAAATATACACGAACCAACCCCAAAGCAAAGAAAGACAAAAAAAAAAAAAAAAAGAAAAACGAAAAAGAAAAACCA
>NW_007163123.1:0-790 GCF_000164805.1 Carlito syrichta
AGCCTGCTCCTGCGCCCTATGGGTCAGCCATCTGGGAGCTGTAACTGTGAGGGCCCACATGTAGGTTGGGTCAGCCCCAGATATACAGACTCCCTTCCTGGGCAAGTGTCTAACTCCACTCTGCTTCCTGAACTCTGTCTCTACCTATTCCATAAACTCTTCCCCTTTCTCTGCTGTCCGAACTCATTCCCCGCTGCCTGAATCCCAGGAAACCTTCTTTCCCTATGCCTTAAACCCCCCAGCTGCCTTAACTCCTTCCACCTCTGCTATGAAGCCCCCATGCTTGCTGCCTGATCCCCTGCTTCAGTTGTTTTGCTGATGTGATCCCCTCCTCGATTTCCTGAACCTGTCTATCATGAAATCTATTGCTTCTGCCTGAAACCCCGCATTTGCTGCTATGACCTATATCTCTTTTTCTGATAACTCCCTACACCATTTCTGTTGTTAGTACAGCGTTCACCCCCAAAATAAAGCCCTAAAGAACTGTCACATATGCTGTCAAGTTATTTAAGCAAAGATGCTAGGACTACTTCATAGCGACAGGTCAGTTTTCAAAATGTGGTGCTGTGAAACTTGGATGTCCACCAGGAAAAGAATAAACTTACCTTCCAAAACATATACAAATAAACTCAAATCTAAAAACTTCTCATAGGATTATAAAATGGTGCAGCTACTGTGAAGATGAGTTTTGCATTTCCTTAATAAGTTCAACATACATTCCAGCAATTCTACTTCTAGGTATACACCCTTAAGAAGTGGAAGCAGAAGCTTGAACAGATACTTGAGCACC
>NW_007163124.1:0-784 GCF_000164805.1 Carlito syrichta
TTTTCTTTCTTTTGATTTTTGGGTTGATTCATGTGTGTTTTCAATCTTTCTCCTGCATTCCTGTGAAGGATGTTGTGGTTCTTGTTTGCCTTTCTTCTGTGTTTAATACTTTCTTAAGTGTTTCTTATAGAGCTGGTCTGCAGGCAGCATAAGTTCTTAGGGATTGAATGACTGGGAAAGATTTTTATTCTACATCACAGATGAAGCTTAGCTTAGCTGGGTAGCTATTCTTGGTTGAAATCATTTATTTTTGAGAACTTTGTTATGTTTTTTTCTGTTAAAAAATTTTTATTATAAAGTTGTGAGGTACATTTTAGGGTTAGGTATATAAACATTGATCATGCAGATACCCTTATTGATAGGTATGCCCTTCCCTCCCCTAGGAGTTTCCTCAACTGCCAATTCCACCCCCTCCCCCGACAGTTTCCCACTACTGCCAATCACTTTCTTATATCATTAAAATTGCTCAAGGTCCGTTTGTAAGTGAGAACATATGGAACTCTGTTCTTTGTTTCTGTGATAAATCACTGACTATGATTGACTCCAAATCCATCCAAGTTGCTGCAAAGTCCATACATTTGTCCTTATTTATGGCTGCATAATATTCCATTGTGTATATGTATCACATTTTTTTAATCCAGTCCCAGCTTCAATGGGCAAAAAGGTTGGTTACATATTTTTGCTGTTGTGAATAGAGCTGCAACAAACATACTTGTGCAGGTATCTTTTTTTGTAGGATGATTTGAGTTCCTCCTGGTATATTCCCAATAGGGGAATTGCTGGG
>NW_007163125.1:0-414 GCF_000164805.1 Carlito syrichta
AATTATTTGCCTTTCCATATAAATTGTAGAATCACATCATTTTGTCTGAAAACTGAATTGAGATTATGTTTGGGGTAGGTATTACCTTGACTCTATAGCTCAATTTAGGAGAAATTATATCTTTATAATATTGAGTCTTCTTCTGATCTATAAAGGTAGTCAATGCATCATTTATTTAGGTCATTTTAAATTAACTTTTTCAATGTTTTCTAATTTTAATGTATTCATACATATTTTGTTAAATGTATCTCTAAATATTTTATTTTATGATGGTACTGCAAATTCCATTTGCAATTGTTTGTTGGTAGAATACAGACAATTTGTGTATGTGTATTTATATTGTCTTCTCTAACCTTGCAAATCTCAGTTTTCACTTAGTCACTGGTATGAAGATTCTGTTATATATATATATAT
>NW_007163126.1:0-721 GCF_000164805.1 Carlito syrichta
ATGCCCAGATGTTTCCTAGGGACGTGTAATCCATGGATCCTGGTTACAGTTTAATAATTCATACTAAATATTTGGCACCTGCAAAGCCCACGGCCCCTCTACAAATAAAGTACAAACGGAAATTTAAGGATTAGCAAGATCATCTTAAGACCAAAGTTACATCCCAATACAGCAGTATGATACATTTTTTTCCGGGAATCTGGCCATAATTGTCCTGAGGAACTTAAGGGATTTGTACTACCAGAAATCCGATTACAACTCTCAACAACACCAGATGTTGCTGGAGTCCTGGAATAACTGATTCATAATACCCACAAGCCAAATATCTCTGAAACATGAGCCGATCTCGAAACCTTAATTCTTGTTTATACCACAGCAAGACACCCTGAGAATGTTTCAGATTGTGGAATAGTGTATGACAGATCCCTTATTCTTCTTTACTGAGGATTCGTGTAATGTCTTTTATATGAGGCCTCCGTTTCCCAAGAATCCTGTTGGAAATCCTCATTATCGTTTGGCCATTAGCAAGATGTCATGTAGATATTTAACGGGCAAAACGTGTAAAAGAGGTTTCTTAGTTCTCTTTATCTAGAGATCATGTAGTTTCTCATATGAGGACTGCCTATTACCTATGATCCAGCTTCTAACCCCCGATTCTTGTTTAGCAAAAGCACATGGCCTGTTTATTTTTAATGACTGAGGACTGCTATAACCCCGATTA
>NW_007163127.1:0-855 GCF_000164805.1 Carlito syrichta
ATTCTTTCAGCAGCTTGATGCTTTTAAGTAAAACCAGCCCTGCCTTAACAGAGAGAGACACCGATAACAAGGCCCACATATTCGCTTTCTAGTGACATACTGCTGCACACGTTGCCAGTGCTCTGAGACACACAGCATTACTGTGAGGTGTAAGGAAAAATCTCAATCTTTTTGGTATCAGCTGGTGATATGATTGCCTGTGTAGCAAATGCCCGTGAAATGACTAAAGAGTTCTTAGAAATAATAAGTGGTTTAAACCAATTCCATCTCAACTACTTCAGGGGTCTAATATCAATCTCCCAAAATGTGCCTTTTGGATACAATTTTAAATAATAAAATAGCTAGCTTTACATTCTGTATGTAGGAAGGCCTTTGTAGAGCTTGAGGAAAATGATATGAAATCTTCCAGGTTAAAATGATATAACATTTAAAGATGTGACCATTAGCACATGCCTATAGTTTGAAAAAAATCACAAAAATAGACATTCCCCTTTAACGAATGTTCAATTCGTGGGTTCCAAGCAAAGACCCAACAGAGGAGGAGTCAATAAGGGAGAAAACTGTGTATGTGAGTTTGAATAGTGGCATCAGCAGAAGGGATTCCCCTTCAAGGTGCCAAGAAAGACTGCAGTAACATGGTAACAGAGAAGATGGAAATGGAACTATAATAAACCTCCTGTTCTAGCCGGGCTCGATGGCTCAGCGCTTTGGGAGGCTGAGGTGAGTGGATTGCCTGAGTCCGCGTGTTTGAGACCCGCCTGGGCAACTTGGCGAGACTCCAATTCAAGAAAGAAAGAAAGAAAGAAACCCCCTGTTCTATGATGTAGAATAACCGAAGAACTTCTGGTACAATAG
>NW_007163128.1:0-2642 GCF_000164805.1 Carlito syrichta
AAAAGGAAGCCCGAAGGTCTTCCTAGAGAACAAGCCCTGGAACTCGTGAAAGTCTCCCTCGGATTCACTAAGGTCTGAGCGCTCTGATCAGGAGGGACTGGCTTCGCAGAAGGGTTGGATCGGGACGTTTTCGTGAACCTGAATCTCCACCATCCACGGTCCAACCTCTTGAAGACCATTCTGAGTGGCCTTCCTGGATCATGGCCGGGTTTTGGGTAAGGGACAGGGTGCAGGCACGGAGAGTATTAAGGAGAGCCCTGGGTGCTGAGGTTGCAGGTCGATGCTAGGCTTCTGGCGAGTTTCCTCCTGGTCATGTAGATTTCTTTGGGCCCAAACCATTTTTCCTCTTGGGAGATGGAGACGTTGGAGATTCGCAGCTTGGGTCTTCAGTGGCTCCTTTGCAGGGTCTGGAAATTCTGAGCCCCCGTTTGTTTGGAGATTCTGGCAGATGAGGCATGGGATTTGAGCAGGTCGCTTGCCTCCTGCCCTCATTCCTGACCTTGGAGCCTTGGCCCACGTGCACATTGTCAGACCTGACCTCTTAAGTTTTCAGGCAAGACCGTGTGTGTCTGTGTGTGCACGTGGGCCGTTTCTTGTGCTGAGATCACCGGAACAGAACCAGAGTCCTCTTGCCCTGCATGTTCTTCCTCTTGGCCCTTCGAGCCCTTTCTCCCTGAAAAGAGAGTTTGCCAGTGTTCACAGGCCCCAGACCGGTTCTGGCCCCGGGCAGTTTGTCCACCAGCTGGTTTTCCCGTTCAGGATGATTCTTGTTCGACCCACCCTTGAACTTCGACGGGTGAATCACGACTGCATTGGAAGGCAGGGTGCATTCTGTTTTTCTCAGGTCGAATACAGGCTTAGGCCGGTTTTGTTCTTGGAGGATTTTCCACTGGTCTAAGGTGACTTCTTTGGTTGCTGCTTTCTCCAGGTGCTCCTCAGACCCAGGACCCGCGATGTCAGAGTCTCTTTCGAGCTCTCCTTGGGGTGCTCCCACGTCGTTGTCTTCGGCCCCAAGGACGCTCAGTTCCCCGCCTGCTGACACGCCCGTCCTGTCCCTTTCCAATTCACCCCTCTGGATGTAAAAGAGGACATAGGCTTGTTGATTCAGGACAGAAGTGATGTCACAGGCAGTTACCTTAGCGTCATTCTTTTTGTACCACTGGCCGTTCCCAGCTTTGACGTAAGAGAAGTAATGTCCGTTGTGACGGCTCCACCCTGCGTGAACCAGCACAGCATAGAGGGTGTAGACAAGCGATCCTCGGTTCTGCTGAGACATGTATGGCTGCATGTCGAGACGCTCAGGATATTGCACTTCCTTTGTAATTTTGTTGCCTGTGAAATCCGAGAACCTTTTCAGTACAAGGATGAGGACCTTCGAGGAAATGTGCATCGTCAAGCTCTTTGAAGCAGGCACTTTCTGCAGACAAACGCTGCATTGATAGGCATTTTCTTCATCCAGCTGTTCGGGCTTCACCAAATTTTCCAGGGCTTGGTTCACACTCTGAGCTGCCTGGATATCCAATAGAATATCCAGGTAAGGCTCAAAGGTGTCTGAGATGCCATGGCAGTGGAGACACTTGACTTGGGATCTCCAGTAGCCTCCAAATATTTGATGGATTAGGGTGGCATCCTCCGAGTGACCATCGAACTGCCTGTGCCCAGGCAGACATGCCTTCTTCATGGCATCCATAGTGAACATGAGAAATTCATGGGCATCTTCCTGCTTGTACCTGTGGAAGCCAGCAGCCAGTGCACACGAGGGCTGGATAACGTCGCCAGGATGGTGGAGGACCCGAGTAACGTGAGCCTGCATAGCACACAGCATGCAAAATCCCTGCCGGTGACAGGCTTCCGAGTGCTCCTGGGACAGCATGTAGTTGGCCAGGGGCGGTGTGTACGTCAGACACTGCAGGGCCGCATTCATGTAGCAGGAGTTTCCCATATTCCGGAGGCCAGCGCCAGCCCCAAAAGGTCTCTTCCAACTCAGTGGGAGTTTATCCCTGGGAGCCAGCTGCGTTGCCACCGGCGTTGCATCATAAAGCAGGCTGAGATCTGCCTTAGTGGACCACAATGAGTTCTCATGAAGATAAGGGCTCCAGTGGACTTGAGCATCAGCAGGCTGTGGCCGGGAAGGCTGGAGTTCCAGAAAGACATTGAGCTGAGACTCGCCTCCCAAGCGGGGTGAAGCAGCCTCCATGTCTCCAATGATCTTGAGGTTTCCCTGCTGGGACCTCGAGTTGCAGGAAGATGCTTCCTCTCTGAAGAAAGCCTCTAACAGACAGGCTTTATCATCTCATCAGCCCATTTTATGGATCTCCCCACCCACCACACCCTCCACACCCACCACACCCTCCATACCCACCTCTCAGGTGCCAGGTGCACCAATCAAACCCAAGCACTTGATGGAGTTAGGAGTCTTAGGGTGTGGCCTCTTGCATTCTCCAGAGAATTCAATGGACATAGTCCACACGACTGCTTACAGAACACCTGAAGAAGATTTAATTATCAGGATTGTGTATGAATATGCTAACAGTGAAGCTGGGTTGGGGGTGGTGGTCATACATTTGTCTTAGCTCTTTCAAAAGAAAGAAAGGAATGGATGTTGGGAGAAGTGAAGTGTGTGTGTGTGTTTGTGTGTGTGT
>NW_007163129.1:0-532 GCF_000164805.1 Carlito syrichta
AAAATTCTCTCTCTATATATATACTTATATTTTAAAGATGTGGCATTCAATACAACAAATATTCATCACGAAAGTGCCCTTGTTGATGAGGTGTGGCCCCTCCCCCAGCAGAATCCCACTACTGCCAATCCCGCCTCCACCACACCAGCCCCTGGCAGTTTCCCTCTGCTGCCAATCCCTTTCTTATAGGAGTACGATAATTATTAAAGGTCCGCTTATGAGTGACAACATATGATATCCAGTTCTTTGTTTCTGTGATAGATCACTCAGTATTATAGACTCTAAGTCCATCGAAGTTGTTGCAAAGTTCATAATTTTGTCCTTCTTTATGGCTGCATAATATTCCATCATGTAATGTGCCACATTTTAAAAATCCAGTCCTCTTTCAATGGACAACACTGTTGATTCCTGTTTTTGCCATTGTGAACGATTCTGTAACAAACGTGTGTGCAGGTATATTTTCATCGAGTGATTTGCGTTCCTCCAGGTATATTCTCAGTAGAAGGGTTGCGGGGTTGTATGGAAGGACACG
>NW_007163130.1:0-724 GCF_000164805.1 Carlito syrichta
CAGCTAACTGATCGGCCGCCTAGTCAACCAACTAGTAAAGTCAACTAACCAATTGGCCAACTAGTTGGCTTATTTGTCAGCCTACAAGTTAGCTCAGATAACTAGCTGCCAACAAATTAGGCCAGATAACTAATTGACCTACTCACCGGCAGACTAGTTAGTTCAGCACACCAGCCATCCAACTAGTTAACAGAGCTGACTAGTGGGCCATCTCGTCAGCCAACATGTTAAGTCACCTAGCTAACTTGTTAAACAACTAGTTAAATCAGCTAGATAATTCGTTTACCAACTAGTTAAAAGAGGTAGCTATCTCATTAACAAACTCATTAAGCTAGCTAGTTGTATTGTTAGAGAACTAGTTAAGTCAGCTATCTAAGTCAGCTAGATAACCAGCAAACTAGCTAAGTCAGCTAGCTCTGTCAGCTAGCTCACTAGTTAGCTAAATTTTTTTTTTGAGTTGGAGTCTCACTCTGTCGCCCATACTGGAGTGCAGTGGCCACTCCCGGCCACCGCAACCTCGACCTGCTGGGCTCTGGCGATCCTTCCGCCTCAGTCTTCCAAGGAGTCAGAATTACAGGCGCGTGCTACCACACCCAGCTGATTTTTTGATTTATTGTAGAGATGAGGTCTCGCTGCCCAGGCGAGTCTTGAACCCGCAGCTAATGCAATCCACTCACCTCAGCCTCCCAAAGGCACAGGATTACAGGCTGAGCCACCGAGCCCG
>NW_007163131.1:0-689 GCF_000164805.1 Carlito syrichta
TTAAATGTATGTGTGTAAGTTTAAATATGTTTACATGTATGTGCATCTTATGTGTTTTGTCCAGCATGCTACCAAATTGGCTTATTTAAATAAACTGATCTAATTGCTTTGCAATATGACTTTCATGATCTTTGATAAATGGAAATGGTTTTAAATGTATTGATAAAATGAAAGTGTCTTTGGAATTGTCAGCATACATTTTTGTCTGGGTCTGCTAATTATATAGGTTTCACATTTGCCTCTGATAAATGTATTAAAGTATCAGGGTTCAGCACAAGGGTTATAAGACTATAAACTTAGCCTAGATCAGAATAATCTTTATTTGTATAAATTCTTTTTTTGACATGTAAAACTAATTTAAAATTGTCAATCAACAAAAATAGTTGAATCTTCTGTGTTATTGGTAAAACGCCCCATGTATTTAACTTTAAGGTTCTTATTTAAGGTGCAACTTCATGTTCACAGGCTTCAAAAAAAATTACTCGGGAAATAGCTTACAATAATGACTAGTTCTTTCTGAAATCTCAGTTATTTTTGTTTGTTTGTTTGAGTTGGAGTATCACTCTGTCACCCAGACTGGAGTGCAGTGGCCACTCCCGGCCACTGCAGCCTCGACCAGCTGGGCTCCGGCGATCCCTCCGCCTCAGCCTCCCAGTAGCTGGAACTACAGGCACGCACTACTACGACTG
>NW_007163132.1:0-711 GCF_000164805.1 Carlito syrichta
AAAATATATGTATAATATGCCACTTCTGAGTATCATAAGTTAGACACTCTCCTTTCCTTCAAATTATGACACCTCAATTATGAGTACTATTAGACTATTGAGGATGGGGTTTTTAAAAAGTGAAAAAAATGAAAGAAATTTAAGTTATGTTCATTCAGTATTGCACTAACTTAAATATGAACATTATCAATGAACTACCACTGACTTTTGATGGTAAACCTAAGCAAGCCTTCTAATATTGAAAGCAAAGTGGCAGGTTGATAACATTATATTTTTTTATAGACCTATTTTTCTCAGTGCTTCCTGCCTTGATCTAAGATGTCATTTCTAAAAGAGATCTACCTAGGAAATAATTCTCTGAATCATATTATCTCAGGAAGAAATTTAGTAAGCAGTACTATCACTGAACCTCCATTAAGAAAGTAGCATGAATGTATCAAATAAACTCCAAAACTAAAAAATTAATGATTAGATTCCTAATGAGCATTCTTGAAAATCAGTAGGAATCATATAAACGTATCCATTATCAGGATAAATACAAATAAAGAAGTATAGAAAACATAAAATCATTTTAAAAAATCTCTCTAAAACATCTTCATACAGAAATGCCAGTTATTCACAATCCCTTTGGGAACCTGGCAACTAGTGAGAGGTGGAAGGGAAATACAGGACTTAGAAAGTTTTATTTCTTGTATCTTGTAGTACTTTTAG
>NW_007163133.1:0-6555 GCF_000164805.1 Carlito syrichta
CCAACTGACTTAACTAGCTAGACAGCTGGTTAGCCAGCTGATTATACTAACTGACTTTACTAGCTTACCAGCTGGCAACCCAGCTGACTTAATTTCCTAGCCACCTAGCTAGCCAGCAGTGCAGCCAGCTAACTTAACTAGCTGACTAAACTAGGTAGCCAGCTGGCTAGCAAGCAGACTTAACTAGCTACTTACCTAGCTAGAGAGAGTGATAGCCAGCTGACTAAACTTGCTGACATAACTAGATAGCCTGATGGCTAGCCGGCACACTTAGCTAGCTACCTAATTACATAGTCCTCTTTATTGCCAACAGATTTATCTACCTAACTACCTAGCTAACATGCTAGCCAGAGAGCTGACTTAACTTTGTGATTTAGCAAGCTAACCAGCTGACTAGTCAGCTGATTTAACTAGCTAGGTAACCTGGTAGGTAGCTGGTAGCCACTGACTTAACTCCCTGGCTTAAATAGTTAGATACCTAGATAACCAATTGACTTAACTAGCTGCTTAACTAACTAGCTACCTAGCTAGCCAGCTGTCTGGCCAGCTGATTTAACTTGCTGACTTATTAGCTAACCAGCTTTCTGGTCTGCTGACTTAACTCACTGACTTAATTAGCAAGCCAGCTGGCTGGCCAGCTGAATTAACTAGTTGACTTTACCAGCTTGCCAGTTGGCTAGCCAGCTGACTTAATTAGTGAGCTACCCAGGTAGCCAGCTACTAAATTAGAAGCTGACAACTAAATGACTTAGCTAGCTGACTTAACTACTTAGCTAGATGACTTAACTGGTTGACCTAACTAGTTAGTTAGCTGATTTAACTACGTGAATTAAATAGTTAACTAACTATTGAGCTAGTTGGATAATGAGCTGACTTTAATTAGCCAACAATTTAGGTAACAGACTTAAGTAGCTGACAAATAATTAGCTAACCAGTAAGCTAGATGACTTAGATATCTTACTTAGCTAGCTAGCTAGTTAGGTAGCTCATTTAGCTAGCTGACTTAACTAGTTGGCTAATGAGGTAGCTACCTGAATTAACGAGTTGGTTAATGAGTTAGCTAACTGTTTTAACTAGTTATTAAATGAGTTAACTAGCTGACTTAACTAGTTGTTTAACTGAGTTAGCTAGGTTACTTAACTTGACTGACAAATCGGCCAACTAGCTAGCTGATTTAACACGTTCACTGACTACTTAGTCAACTTGTTAACTGGCTTAGCAAGTTGGCCGTTTAATCGACTGGCTGTTTAGCTTGCTTAAATAGTTGGTTGGCGAGATGGCCCATAGTTAGTGTAAGTATTTGGATGGGTAGTTTGCTCACCTAATTAGTCGGCAGACTATTTGGCCTACTAGTTAACTCACCTTACTAGTCTGCCATCTATTTAGCTGACCTAAAATGTCGACTGAGAAGTTAGTCCACTGCTCGGCCGATTGGTTAGCTGACTTAACTAGTTGGCTGGCTAGTCAGCTGAAAGGTTACCTGACTTAACTTGTCGGCCAGCGAGTGGGCAGACAGGTGAGCTCACTTAACTAGTTGGCCGTTGAGAGAGCTGAGTGGTCAGCAAATTAACTAGTATACTGGTGAGTGAACTGACGCATGTGCTGCTATAACTATTCGGCCAGCTAGTGAGCCGACCAGTGAGCTGACTTAACTAGTCAACTGGCAAACAAGCCAACTAGTTAACAGACCTGTTGCTCTTCTAGTGAGCCAAGTTAGTCGAGACAACTAGTATGTTGACCAGTTGGCAGGCGATTGGGCCTACTAGTTAGCTGATATGATGGAAAGTGAGGGAGCCCACTAGTTAGCTCACCAGCTAGCTGGGTTGCTAGTCAACAAGTTAGCTAAGCAGCCAGCTGATTTACTAGCTGACTTAACTAGCTAGCACACTAGGAACCTGACTAGGTGGCTGATTAACTAGGTACCTGCATAGTTAGCTGAGTTACTAGCTCATTTAACTAGCTAGCTGGCTTCCTAGCTGACTTAACTAGCTGACTAGCTGGTTGGCTGGCTAGCTGCATAGCCAGCTGACTTAAATAGTTAGCTACCTGGTTGGCTACAAGGCTAGCCACCTGTCTTATTTAGTTAGCTACTTGTCTGGCTAGCTGGCTAGGCAGCCGGCTAGCTAGCTAGTGGGCTGGCCACCTGGATAGCCAATTGGCTAAATAGCCAGCTGGTAGGCTGGACATTGGGATAACCAGCCGACTTAACAAGCCAGACACTCTGCTGGTCAGCCAGCTAGTCATCCGGTTTAACAAGCTGGCCACCTACCTGACAAGACTGCTAACAAGGTGGCTTATCTTGCCAGCCGCCTAACTAGTCAGCCATCTAACCGGCTGACTTAACTAGCTGACTTAACTAGATAGGCATTCTGCTAGTCACCTGGCTTTACAAGCTAGCCACTTAGTTAGCCAACTGGCTAGTCATCTCATTAAAGTGCTGACAACTAGCTAGCCAGTTGGCTAGCCACTTGAATTAATTAGCTGACTTAAAAAACTAGCCAACTGGCTAGCCAGCTGACTCAACAAGCTGACATAACTAGTTATGTAGTTGGCTAGCCAGCTGACTTAACTAGCTGACACCTCTAGCTAGCCAGCTGGCTAGCCAACTGACTTAACTAGATAGCTACCTATATATCCCGCTGTCTTATCAGCTGGCTTACCTAGCTACCTAGCTAACAAGTTGACTAGCGAGCTCAGATAACTAGGTGACAACTAAATAGCCAGCTGGTTAGCCAGCTGATTTAACTAGCTAGATACCCAGCGAGGCAGATTGCTAGCCAGCTGACTTAACTAGCGGACTTAACTAGCTAACCAGCTGACTTAACTAGCTGACTTAACAAGCTAGCTACCTAGTTAGCCTGCTGAATTCACTAGCTGAAATAACTAGCTAACTACCTAGCTAGATATCTTGCTAGACAACAAACTTAACTATTTGACTTAAGCTAGCTAGCAGACATAACTAGCTGACTTAACTAGCTAGCTACCTAGCTAGTCAGCAGACTAAACTAGCTGAAATCATTTGCTACCCTGCTGTCTAGCCATCTGAATTGACTACCTTTTTAACTGGATAGGATGAAGCGTAGCCAGCTGACTTAATGAGGTAACTTAAGTAGCTATCCAGCTGGTTAGCCACCTGACTTAACTAGTTGATTAATGAGCTAGGCAGATCACCAGTCAGGTGACTAAACTAGCTGACTTAACTAGATATCCAATTGGATAGCCAGCTGACTTAACTGTCTCACTTAATTATCTAGCCAGCTGGTTAGCTAATTGACTTAACTAGGTCACTAACTAGCCTACCAGCTGGCTAGCAGGCTGACTTAACTAGCTGACTTAACTAGCTGTCTTAACTACCTGGCCTGCTTTCTAGTCAGTTGAATTAAGTAGCTTTCTACATAGCTAGCCAGTTGCCTATCCAGCTGAATTAACTAGGTGACGTATCTTGCCAGCCAGCTGTCTAGCCAGCTGACTTAACTAGCAGGCTATGTAGGAAGCCAAATGCCTAGTCATCTGATTTAACTTGGTGACTAAACTAGCTAGCCAGCTGGCTCGACAGCTGACATAAACAGTTAGCTACCTATCTAGCAAGCTGGCTAGCCAGCTGACTTAAATAGCTCTCTACCTCTCTATCCACCTGGATAGCAAGTGACTTTACTAGCAGTCTTAATTAGCTAGCCAGGTGGCTAGGCAATACTCTTAACTATGTCACTTACTAGCTAGAGAGCTGGCTAGACAGCTGACTTAACTAGCTGTCTTAACTCGCTGTCCTGTTTTCTAGCCAGTTGTATTAACTTGCTTGCTACATAGCTAGTCAACTGGCTATCCAGCTGAATTAACTATGTGACTTTTCTAGCTAGCCAACTGTCAATCCAGGTGACTTAACTAGCAATCTACCTAGCTAGCCAGCTGGCAAGTCCGCTGAGTTAACTAGGTGATTTAACTAGCTAGCAAGCTGACTAGACAGCTGACATAACTAGCTAGCTGCCTAGCTAGACAACTGGCTAGCCAGATGACTTAATTGCCTAGCTACATAGCTAGGCAGTAGGCTAGTCTGCTTACAAAATAGCTGACTTACCAAAGTAGACAACTGACTAGCCAGCAGACTTAACTAGATAGCTACCTAACTAGACAGCTGGATAGCTAGGTGACTTACATAGCTAACAAAACTAGAGACCGAATGGCTAGCCAGCTGACTTAACTAGCTACCTACCTACATAACTTACTTGCTTTCAAGCTGTCTTATCTACCTAACTACCTAGCTATCCTGCTGTGCAGTGAGTCATGTTAATTATGTGACTTCACTAGTTAGCCACCTGGCTAGCCAGCTGACTTAAAGCCAGCTATACTGCTTGGTACATGGCTCTCCAACTGACTTAACTAACAGACTTAACTAGCTAACCAGATGACTTAAATAGCTGACTTAACTAGCTAGTTACCTAGATAGTCAACTGACAACTAGCAGATTCAACTTGCTAGCTACCTAGCTAGCTATCATATAGCAAGCTGACTTAACTAGCTAGCTAGTTGACATATCAAGCTGACTTGACTAGCTAGCTACCTAGCTACCCAGCTGACTTAACTAGCTGAAATAATTAGCTAGCCAGATGGCTACACATCCATTGTAACAAGATTTTTAACTAGATAGTCAGCTGGCGAGACAACTGATTTTATGAGCTGACTTAACTAGCTAGCCAGCTGATTAGCTAGCTGTCTAAACTAGCTGACTTAACTAGCTGGTCAGCTGTCTAGCCAGGTGAGTTTATTGCCTACCTAACTAGGCAGCCAATAGCCTAGCCAGCTGACTTAACTAGCTGACTTAACGAAGTATCCAAGTGGATAACCAGCACACATAACGAGCTACCTACCTAGAGAGACACCTGGATAGCCAGCTGACTAAAACTAGCTGCCATAACTAGACACTTGATGGCTAGCCAGCTGACTTAACTAGCTATCTACCTATATAGCCCACTGGCTTGCCAGCTGACTTAAGTACTTAACTACCTAGCTAACCTGCACGCCAGCCAGCTGACTTAACTAGTTGACTTAACTAGCTAAACAGCTGGCAGCCCATCTGAACTAACTAGCTTAACCAGCTAGCAAGCTGGTTAGACTTTTGTCTTAATGTGCTGACTTAACTAGCTACTCAACTGGTTAGCCAGCTGACTAAACTAGCTGAATTAACTACTGTCCAGCTGGCTAGACAGCTGATTTAATTGACTAGTTATCTAGGTAGACAGCATCCGTGCCAGTAGACTTTACTAGCTGACTTAACTAAGTAGCCAGCTAGCTAGTCAACACACTTAACTAGCTCTCTACATACCTAGACAGTTGAATAGCCAACTGACTTAAGTAGCTGACATAACTGGATAGCCTGATGGCTAGGAAGCTGACTTAACTAGCTACCTACCTACATATCCCTCTGTCTTGCCAGTTGACTTAATAACCTAACTACCTAGCTAATCTGCTGGCCAGCAAGCTGACTTAACTAGATGACTTAACTAGCTAGTCATCTGGCTGGCCAGCTGACTTAACTAGACAGATAACCTGATAGGCATCTGGCTAGCCAGGTGACTTAACTAACTGACTTAACTAGCTAATGAGTTAACTTAACTAGGTGACTTAACTAGCTAGCTACCTAGCTAGCCAACTGACAACTATCTGACTTAATTAATTGTTAGCTACCTAGCAACCCAGCTTGCTGGCAAATTGACTTAAGTAGCTGACTCAACCAGCTAGCCAGAAGGCTAGCCAGTTGGCTTAACTACCTGAGTCAACTAGATAGTCAGCTGGCTGGCCAGCTGAACAAATTAACTGACTTAACCTGCTAGCTATCAGTGTAGCCAGCTGACTTAACTAGCTAGCTACATAGCTATCCAGATGGGAAGAAAGCTGAATTAAGTAGCTGACTTAAATATCTAGCTACTGGATAGGCAGCTGACTTAACTAGCTTGCTACCTAGCTAGACAGTTGGATAGCCAGCTGAGTTAATTAGTTGACATAACCAGCTAGCCACCTGGCTAGCCAGCTGGATCCACTAGTTGACTTAACTAGTTAGCCAGCTACCTAGCCATCTGAATTAACTAGCCCTCTACCTAGGTAGCTAGCTGGCTAGCCAGTTGACTTAACGAGCTGTCTTATTTAGCTAACTTGCTGGCTAGCCAAAAGACTTAACTGGCTTGCTACCTAGCTAGCCAGCTGACTAGCCAGCTGACTAAACTAGTTGACTTAAATAGCTTGCCTGCTTGCTAGTCAGCTGAATTTACTAGCTTGCTATATTGCTAGTCAGCTGGATAGCCAGCTGAGTTGACTAGGTGACTTAACTAGCTAGCCAGCTGTCTAGCCAGTTGATTTAATTAGCAAGCTATCTTGATAGCCAGCTGGCTAGGCAGTTGATTTTATTAGGTGTCTCAATGAGCTAGCCAGCGGACTAGACATCTGAATTAACAATCTAGCAACTTAGCTAGCCAGGTGTCTAGGCAGCTGATTTAACTTGGTGACTTTACTAGCTAGACAACTGGGCTAGCAGGCTGACCTAACTACCTAGCTACCTAGCTA
>NW_007163134.1:0-681 GCF_000164805.1 Carlito syrichta
GTCAGTATGAAGATTTCTCAGAGAACTAAAAGTAAATCTACCATTTGATCCAGCAATCCCACTCCTAGGTATCTACCTGAAGAAGCAGAATTCATTACATAAAAAAGACACCTGTACCTGCATACTCATTGCAGCACAGTTCACAATTGCAAAGATGTGGAATCAAGCTAAACGTCCATCCCATCAATCAACCAGTGGATAATGACAATGTGATATATATGCACTATAGAATACCAATCAACAATAAAAAAGAATGAAATAATGTTTTTTGCAGCAACTTGGATGGAATTGGAGAACTTCATGGTAAGTGAAGTAACTCAGGAATAGAAAGCCAAACACCACATATTTCCACTTATAACTGGGATCTAAACTAAGAATCTGCAAAGGCAGAAAGGGTGATGTAATGGACATTGGAGACTCAGAAGTGGGAGAGTGGAATGGGGAGAGGGACCAAAAAATCACCTGTCAGGTACAACGTGGACAGATAGGGGTGGTGGGTGCACTTAATGGCATGACTTCTTCACCATGATACAAATGCATCCATGTAGCCAAAAGCTATTTGCACCCCCTAAGCTATTGAAATAAAGAAAAAACAAGACAAAAACTATAACTCTCCTAGGAGAAAAGATGAAGAACATCTTCATGACTTGGATAGTTACCATTTCTTATATAAACACAAAA
>NW_007163135.1:0-1012 GCF_000164805.1 Carlito syrichta
GGGAGAGTGGAATGGGGAGAGGGACCAAAAAATCACCTGTCAGGTACAACGTGGACAGATAGGGGTGGTGGGTGCACTTAATGGCATGACTTCTTCACCATGATACAAATGCATCCATGTAGCCAAAAGCTATTTGCACCCCCTAAAGCTATTGAAATAAAGAAAAAACAAGACAAAAACTATAACTCTCCTAGGAGAAAAGATGAAAGAACATCTTCATGACTTGGATAGTTACCATTTCTTATATAAACACAAAAATCACTTAAGAAACATAATGTCGGGGTCGCCACGCGCCTTTCCCCGGAGTCTCCCGGATGCCCCTAACGAGAGGCAGCGGCCACGCGGTGCAAGGAGCTGAGCCCGAGGGCTGCGCCCCTGGGAACCGGCGCCCAGAGGGACCAAGACTGCAAACTGCTGAATAGACAGACTGTAAAGCAGAGGGAAAAGTGAACAAAACCAGAAGACCCTCATAAGGAAGAACAGGTCATTGCAGAAGAGAAATAAAAGCAACCCCACCTTCCCTCAAAAACAGAATTGAAGAGGGGGAGGGAAAGGGGTAAAGGGAGAAAAATCTACAGAAATGAAGAAAAACCAAAAGAAGAGTATGGGTCTCTCCCAGACGCCTGGGAGAGCAGACACTGAGAAAATTGACTTTGGAATACAAACAATGAAAAGTCCCCAGAATGAAGGGTCTCAAAATGCAAATGTAGATATCAAAACAATAATGGAGAGACTAAAAAGAATTGAGGAGACACAAGAAGAAACTAGGAAGGAGCTGATATCTGAGATAACAGTAATAAAGAATACTGTGAATGAAATAAATAACAAATTGATAAGCATGGAAAGCAGAATTACCCAAGCAGAAGAAAGAATCTCAGAGCTTGAGGACCAAAATATAGAAATAACCCAAACTCTTAAAAGCACAGAAAATAAGCTAAAAAAGACAGAACAAAACCTTCAAGAGATGAGTGACTACCTCAAGAGGCCTAACCTAAGAATAATCGGACTCCCG
>NW_007163136.1:0-700 GCF_000164805.1 Carlito syrichta
CGGAAAAGTGAACAAAACCAGAAGACCCTCATAAGGAAGAACAGGTCATTGCAGAAGAGAAATAAAAGCAACCCCACCTTCCCTCAAAAACGGAATTGAAGAGGGGGAGGGAAAGGGGTAAAGGGAGAAAAATCTACAGAAATGAAGAAAAACCAAAAGAAGAGTATGGGTCTCTCCCAGACGCCTGGGAGAGCAGACACTGAGAAAATTGACTTTGGAATACAAACAATGAAAAGTCCCCAGAATGAAGGGTCTCAAAATACAGATGTAGATATCAAAACAATAATGGAGAGACTAAAAAGAATTGAGGAGACGCAAGAAGAAACTAGGAAGGAGCTGATATCTGAGATAACAGTAATAAAGAATACTGTGAATGAAGTAAATAACAAATTGATAATAATGGAAAGCAGAATTACCCAAGCAGAAGAAAGAATCTCAGAACTTGAGGACCAGAATATAGAAATAACCCAAACTCTTGAAAGCACAGAAAATAAGCTAAAAAAGACAGAACAAAACCTTCAAGAGATGAGTGACTACCTCAAGAGGCCTAACCTAAGAATAATCGGACTCCCGTGAGGCAGAAAGAGAAACAGAGACCATATTGGAACAAACTTTCCACGAGATCATTCAAGAAAATTTCCTTTATCTAATCAGTGATACGAAAATTCAAACACAAGAGATTCAGAGAACCCCCGCAAGA
>NW_007163137.1:0-750 GCF_000164805.1 Carlito syrichta
TTCAGGGACTAGTGTATGTGACTCTCCAAACAAAGTTACTAGGTAATTTGTATAACAGTACACAGAGAAGATCCTTCTCCTTGTGTAAGCTATGAGGAGAGATACCAGTACTTATGGAACATGGTTTGTATCCTAGGGTCTAGAGTGTTGTAATTATTTCATTGAATTCACAAAAGTAAGCACTTTTGGCAAGAGGCAAATTAAAACACAGATTTCTTTTCCTGTCCCAAAGTTGTGTTGCCCACTGGTATTCAGTGCATTAATTGGAGAGTGAAATAAGTCAGGCTCGGTGGCTCAGCCTGTAATCCCATGCTTTGGGAGGCTGAGGTGAGTGGGTTGCCTGAGCCCGTGGGTTTGAGACTCACCCAGGTAACTTGACGAGACCTCATCTTTACAATAAATTGAAAAATCAGCCAGGCATGGTAGCGCGTGTCTGTAATTATGGCTACTTGGAAGACTGAGGCAAAAGGATCACCAGAGCCCAGCAGGTTGAGGCTGCAGTGGCTGGAAGTGGCGACTGCACTCCAGTCTGGGCGACAGAGTGAGACTCCAATTCAAAAAAAAAAAAGAGAGAGAGTGAAATAGTTACTTACAAATTAACACTGATGCTAACCAATGAAAGGTTTTCATATTATCTGTTCAGTTTTGTTCAGTTAAAAGTTTGGCTTATTAGCCGGGCATGGTAGCCCATGCCTGTAGTTCTGGTTACTTGGAAGGCTGAGGCAGAAGGATTGCTGGAGCCCAGCAGGA
>NW_007163138.1:0-498 GCF_000164805.1 Carlito syrichta
CTTAACTAGCTGATTTAACTAGCTAGCTACCTAGCTAGCTATCATATAGCTATCTCACTTTACTAGCTGACTTAACCAGCGATCAAGTTGACATATTAAGCTGATTTAACTAGCTAGCTACCTAGCTAGCCAGCTGATTTAAGTAGTTGAAACTACTAGCGAGCCATCTGACTGCCCATCTGACTTAACTAGCTTTTTAACTACTTAGCCAGTGGGTTAGACCACTGACTTAATGAGCAAACTTTACTAGCTAGCCAGCTGGTGAACCAGCTGACTAAACAAGCTGTCTTAACCAGCTGGTCAGCTGAAAAGCCAGTTGACTTAATTGCCTAGCTACCTAGCTAGCCAGTAGCCTAGCGAACTGCCTTAACTAGCTTAATTAACGAAGTAGCTAGCTGGCCAGCCAGCAGACTTAATTAACTAACACCTTAGCAAGATAGTTGGATAGCCAGATGACTTAACTAGCTGACATAATTAGATAGCCTGATGGCTAGAAAG
>NW_007163139.1:0-845 GCF_000164805.1 Carlito syrichta
GACTAGCTACGTAATTCACCTAGTTAAGTCAGCTTGCCAGAGAGCTGGCTATCTATGTAGCTAGTTAGTTAAGTCAGCTATCTAGTCCGCTGGCTAGCTAGTAAAGCCACCTATTTAAGTCAGCTGGATATCCACCTGGCTAGCTAGGTAGCTTGCTACTAGGTACATAGCTATCCTGCTGGCTAGTCAGTTGATAGCTAGTTAAGACACCTATTAAAGTCAGCAAGATAGCCTGCTGGTTAGCTATATAGCAAGATAGTTAATTCAACTGTCTAGCATGCAGGCTAGCTATTTAAGATAGCTAGTTAAGTCAGCTACTTAAGTCTGCTGACTAGCTAATTAAGTGAACTACTTAAGTCTGCTGACTAGCCAGTTTGCTAGCTAGGTAGAGAGCTAGTTAAGTCAGTTGGGTTGCCAGCTGGCTAATTATTTAAGTCAGTAAGTTCTGCCAGTTTGCTAGCTGGTTATGTCAACTAGTTAATTCAGTTGGCTAGCCAGCTGGATAGCTAAGTACCAAGCTAGTTAAGTCAGTTGGCTTGCCAGCTGGCTAGCTATTTAAGTCAGCTGGTTAATTCATCTGGCTTCCCAGCTGCCTAGATATGTAGCTAGCTAGTTAATTCAGTTGGCTAGCCAGCTGGCTAGCTGGTTAAGTCAGCTAGTTAATTCAACTGGCCCGCCAGCTGACTAGCTAGTTAAATCAGATAGATAAGTCAGCTGGCTAGCTATTTGAGTCAGTTAGTTAAGTCAGCTGGCTAAACAGCTAGATAGCTTGATTTCTAGCTAGCTATTTCAGCTAGATAACCAGCTAGCTAGTCAGCTAGCTAGTTAAGTCAGGTAGCAAATCA
>NW_007163140.1:0-373 GCF_000164805.1 Carlito syrichta
CTAGCTAGATGGGGTGCTAACCTGCTGACTTAAATAGCTAGCTCCCTACGTATTTCACTGTCTTGCCAGCTGACTTAAATACCAAGCTAACTAGCTAAACAACTGGCTAGTGAGCAGGCATAACTAGGTGAATTAAGTAGCTAGCCAGCTGTCTAGCCAGCTGACTTAACAAGCTAGCTACCCAGTCAGGCAGCTGCCTAGCCAGCTGAGTTAACTAGCTGACTAAATAGCTAGTTACGCAACTAGCTAGCTGACTTTACTAGCCGAAATAACTGACTAGCTAGCTAGCTAGCTAATACCTAGCTAGGCAACTTAACTAGCTGACTTAACTAGCTAGATAGCTGATATAACTAGCTGACTTAACTAGCTATCT
>NW_007163141.1:0-7881 GCF_000164805.1 Carlito syrichta
CGGACCCTGAAGCTCAGCTTGCTGATTAAACCTAATCAAGAGGCCCTGAACATACTGGCGAATGAGAAATCCTAGAACCGGATTTCCTTATAATTCTCAGCAAGATGCCCTGAGTTTCCCTCGTGATGTGGATCCAAATCCTCTATATACAAATAGGCAGATGTCCAGAAATTACTAGGGTCGTGGAATCCATGAATCCTGGTTACCCTTAAAAGTACATAATAAATAATTGGAAACCTCAAAACACCAGACCCCTATTGGAATAGAAGGTAAAATAGAAGTTTTAGGATTATAAGATATATCTTAAGGAGATAGATACATACAAATATGGCGATAAGTTTGTGTTCTGTAATCTGCCCTTAGTTGTCCCAAGGAACCTAATGGACTTGTATGTCCACATTCTTTGTTAAAACTATCGAGAAGACCAGAAGGTTGCTGAGAATCTATAATGACAAAATTGTAATATCCAAGAGGCCTGTAGTCCTAAAGAATGTGTGGAAATAGAATCCTAGATTCCAGATTAGCCCTTAGAATGTGTCCATGTAGAATTCTTGGAATGGCGACCCCAGTAACCCAGATTCTTTTTGTTGTCAGTAAGACTCATAGAAGTTACCTGGCGACATGGAAGTACAAATTTCTATATACCAATACTCATAAGCTCTAAAGTTCATAAAGGCCCTGGAATCCAAGATTACTGGATCCCCTTTAAGAATACGTCCTAAATATTTGGGAACACCTAATCGCAAGTTACGAATATCAATGTAAAATACCAGCAGTAGTTTCTGGATTAGGAGATAAACCTGAAGTCAGAAATTACACGGAAAATGGCGAGATGATTCCTTGGGCTGTGGAATCTGGCCTTACATCCTCCTGTAAAGAAAGCCATGCAGGTGGCTAGATTCTCTGTTGTTAGTAAGAAGAGGAGGAGCAGGTTCCTGGGAATCGGTAATGACAGATTTGTGGTACGTATACAGGAATCAGTTATGAAAAGTGTGGGAACTGGTTCCTGATTAGCATTTTGAAAATTCCTGTAGGCTTCTAGGTAGGAGAACTAACTTAAACCAGGGAAAATTAACAAATGCTCAGAAGTTTGCTGGTCACATTCAAACTGATGTTCCTTGTTCCATATTGGTAACATGAGTACAAGCTTTCTGGGGACATTGTGTCCGAGATCCCTGTTTCATTCCCAGAAGAACGACCAGATGCTTCACCGTTCCCTAGAAGTCCAGACACGTGGCTCCTAATAGAAAGGCTCCAGAATACTCCTAATGACTTGTAAAGAAGACCCTAGTTCCCTCCCAAAAATACCTTCTAAACATGGTGAAACATCTAAACCCAAGGTCCTAATTCGAATAGCTGAACAACCAGAAGTTTCTGGAGTATGAGTTAACCCTGAAATCAGGGCATATATTCAAAAAATCCTAGATAATTACTTGTGTCCTGGAATGTGGCATTAGAGGATTGAGAATCTAAATGGACTTGTAGTGCCATGTTTTCGTTTAAACAATCGAGAGGACCAGAATATTGCGGGACTTCTGGAATGAGTGATTCCTAATATGCACATAGGAAACAGCTCTGAAAAATATGGGGATGTCGAAGTCTGAGTCTTGTAGGCCTTACCAAGACGACCTGAACGTTATTGGAATTGAGGAATCTTGTAACCCAGATTTGTTATTCTTCATTACCAAGAGCCTGTGCAGTTTCCTGTATATTAGAACACCCATTTACAGATTCGTGCTTCCAATCCCTGATACGTTTTTTTTCCCTTTGTAAAACTCACTGTAGGTTTTTGGGATTTGAGGACTTGTGTAACCCAGATTCCTTATTCTTCCATAGTAAGAGGCCATATAGTTTCCCACATATGAGAACTGCCATTACGCAAATTCCTGCTTAATACACAGAAATACCTGCGATATTTCCTGATGAACATAGAATTCCTGTTGTTTGGATATCAATAGAAAGACACCCATATAGTTCCTGGGAACTGTAATCCAAGTTTCCAGTTTCCCTTAACAACACATTGTAAAAATATTCTAAACCCAATATCCCAATTCCCACCAGCCTGACCACAGGTAATTTCGGTATTTTGAAGTAACCTGAAGCTAGGGATTTTGTCACAAAATGCCAGTTGATACCTGGGGAACTGGATTATGGCCGAAGATGTTCATAAGAAACAAACGACCCTGTAGGTCCGAATCCTTGATTAAAACTAACGAAAGGACCGAAATCTTCTTGGATCTGTAATAAGAGATTTTAGGTATCCACGTAGCAAGTAGCTCGGAAAAATGGAAGGACTTACAAGCCCAGATTCCTCATTAAACCTTATTAAGAGGCCATATCGATTTTGACAATTGAAGAACCCTGACCCGCATTATCTTCTGGTTCTCAGCAAGACGTCTTGATATTCCCTGGCGATCTGGATTCAGAAATTCTGTATGCAAATAGACAGATGCCCAGCTGTTTCCCCGAGACGTGGAAACTGTGATTCCTTGTTACCTTTAAAAATATGTACTACATGCTTAGCAACCTCAAAACCCCCAGGCCATAACAAATAGATTCACAAACGGAAGTTTTAGGATTACAGGGTACATCTTAAGACAAGAGTTACACACAAATATGGCGAGATGATGCCTTAGTCTTGTATTCTGGCTTTAGCTGTGCTGAGAAACCCAACTGAATTGCACGTACTGGTTATTGGTTACAACAATCAAGAGGACCAGAAAGGTGCTGGGAATCAATAATGACACTTGTCCTGTCCAAATGGCAACGTGCTCTGAAGAATTTGGAGAACTAGAAGCCCAGATTCCAGATAAGCCCTTATACTGGTGCCCTGTAGAAATGGATTTGGCCTCTCATAACCCACATTCCTTTTTTATTATCGGAAGACACCCGCACTTTTTCTGGTGACGAGGAAGTACAAACTCTTACATACCAATACAAATACGCCAAGAAGTATCCCAGGGATCTGGAATCGAAGATTGCTGGTTCCCCATTAAGAATACACCTAAATATGTGGGAATCCCTAATCCCACATTCTCAATGGGTAAACGAATGTTCAGCAATATTTTCGGGACTACGAGGTAAACCTGAAGCCAGTGATCACATTAACAAATTGCAGATGATTGCGTGGATTGTGGAATCTGGCCTTACAGGACCCTGTGAAACAAGTGGACCTGTAGGCCAGATTCTCAGTTACAACTATCAAGAGGCGCAACAGCTTCCTGGGGATAGGCAATGCCCGATTTGTTGTATGCATATAGGACGTTGCTCTGAAAAATATGAGAACCAGGACACCCAGAAACCCGATTAGCATTTGCTAAAATCCCTGTCGATTCCTAGGTATAGGCACTGCCTTAAGCCACGGATAAGTTAGCAAATGCCCAGATGTTTGCAAGTTACATGGAAACCGAGTTTCCTGGTTCCTCTTTAGTAAAGCGTGTAGAACTTTCAGGAACAGTGACCCAGATTCCTATTTCTTTCTAACTAAAACGTTGAGATGTTTCCTGTTGGCCTGGAAGTTCAGACTCTGGTATATCCATAGAAAGAAGACAAGACTATGCCAGGGGACGTGTAATCTAAGATTCCTGGTTCCCTTCCAATGATACCTCCTTAAAAAAATGGAACACCTAAACACAAAGACCTATTAACAAACAGCGGAGCCACTGAAGTTTCTGGAGTACCAGATAACATTGAGGTCAGGGCTTACATAAAAAAAATCCGAGAGAATAACTTGTGTCCTGCATCTGGAATCAGAGGTTCCAATTTTCTAAATGGATTTGTGGTGCCAGATTCTCGTTCACAACTATCAAGAGTACCAGAGAGTTGCTGGAGTCCAGGAATAATTGATTTGTAATATCCACATAACAAATGGCTCCTAAACATGAGAGGTGCTCGAAGCCCTGATCTTGTTTATCCCTTAGCAAGACTCACTCTAGATTTTCGGTATTGAGGAACCATGTAGCCCAGTTTCCTTATTCATCCTTCGCAAGAGTCATGAAGTTTCCTGTATATGAGGACGCCCATTACCCAGATTACTGCTTCTTTCTCAGCAAGACACCGAGATATTTCGTGATGACGTAGAATTCAAGTTGTTTGGATATCAATGGAAGGACCCCCAGAAGTTTTCTGGGCAATTGGAATCCAAGATTCCTGGTTCCCTTGCACAAGTCACCCTAACAATAGGGGGACCTACAAGCCAAGATTCCTGATTAAACCTCATCAAGAGGCCCTGTATACTGTAGCAAATGAGAACTCCAAGAACCAGGATTCCCTTTTCGTTCTCTGCAAGTTGCCTTGATTTTTATGGTTAATATTTTTTCCAAAACTCTGTGTACAAAAAGACAGATACCCTAGGGACGGGGATTCCGTGATTCCAGGTTACCTTCAAAAATGCTAACTAAACATTAGGCAACTAAAAACACTCGGCCTCTCTCAAAATAAAAGGACAAATGGAAGTTTAAGAATTACAAGGTTCATCTTGAGACCAAGAGTTACATCCAAATATGGCAAAATGATGCTTTATGTGCTGGAATCTGGTCTTAATTGTCCTGAGGAACCAAACGGACTTGTAGTACCAGATACCTGTTTACAACTATCTAGAGGACGAGAATGTTTCTGGAGTCCTGAATTGACTGATTCCTAATATACACATGCTAAATACCTCCAAAACATGAGGGGAGCTCGAAGACCTGATTCTTGTTTGTCCACTAGCAAGACATCCTGAGAACTTTTTCGGATTCAGGACTCATGTAACACAGATTCCTTATACTTCCTTCTCTGGAGGCCATGTAGTGTCCTGGATATGAGGACTCCCTTTCCCCAGATTCTTGTTTTCAAACCATGATTCTTGTTTAGCCATTACCAAGACTCCATTAAGATTATCTGATTGATGAACCGTGTAAAACATATTCCTTATTTTTCCTTAGCAAGAGGCCTCGAAGTTTCCTGTTATCCGGAGTATTACCCACATTCCTGCTTCGAATCCCTTATTCTAGTTTAGCCCTTAGCAAGAGGCCCTGTATATCTTTTGGGATAGAGAACACGTGCAACCCAGATTCCTTATTCTTTCTTAGCAAAAGGCCGTGTATTGGCCTTTATATGAGGACCCCATTTCCGCAGATTCATGCTTCAAAAACCCTGATTCGTGTTTAGAACTTAGCAAGACACACTGAAGTTTTTTAGGGATTGAGGACACGTGTAACACAGATGCCTTATTCTTTCTAAGAAATAGGCAGTCCGGTTTCCTTTATTTGAGGACTCCCACTACCCAGATTCCTACATTGAAAACCTGATACATGGTTACCTCTTAGTAAGACACCCTATGGATTTTTGGGCTGAGGACTCGTGCAACCAAAATTCCGTATTCTTCCTTACCAAGAGGCCGTGTAGTTTCCTGTATATGAGGACTCCCATTACCAAGATTCCTGCTTCATTCTCAGCAAGTCGCTGAGATATTTCCTGTTGACCTAGAAATCCAGTTGTTTGGATATGAAGAGAAAGACTCCCATAAATTTATTGGGGAACTGGAATCCAAGATTCCTTGTTCCCTTACAAGACCTTTTCAAATGTGGAATCTCCTAAACCCAATGTCCCAATTCCAAACAAGCCAACCACAAGAAATTTCTGTAGTTTGAGGTAACCTGAATCGAGTGATTTTGTACCAATATGCCATCTGATTCCTGGGGTACCTGATGTCTTCCTAGATGTCCAAAAGACACAGAAGAATATTTGGGCCAGATTCTCGATTACAACTATCAAGAGAATAGAATGTTCCTGGGAATCTCTAATGACAGATTAAGGGTATCTATGGAGCTAGTAGCTCTGAAAAATGTAGGGATACTGAAGACCAGGTTGTTGATTCAACCTTTTCAAGAGGCCCTGTAGATTCTGGCGAATGAGAACTCCTATAACTGGATTTCCTTTTCGTTCCCAGCAAGATGCCCTGATTTTCTCTCATGATGTGGATCCAAAAACTCTGTATACAAATATGCAGATGCTGAGAAATTACCTAGATCGTTGCATCCATAAATCCTAGTTATCCTTAAAAGTACGTAAAAAATATCTGGCAATCTCAAATACCAGGCCCTTATCTGAATAGAAGGAAAAACAGAAGTTTTAGCATTACAAGGTACATCTTAAGGCGATAGTTACATACAAATATGGCGATAAGTTCCTTTGGGTCCTGGAATCTGCCCTTTGTTGACCCGAGGAAATCAACGGACTTGTAGATTCACATTCTTGGTTACAACTATCAAGAAGACCAGAGAGTTGCTGAGAATCTATAATGACAAAACTGTCACATCCAAGAGGCCTGTAGCCCTAAAGAATGTGGGGAAATAGCATCCCAGATTACAGATTAGTCCTTATAATGTGTCCATGTAGAATTGCTGGATTGGCGACCCCAATAACCCAGATTCTTTTTGTTCTCAGTAAGAATCCCGGAAGTTACCTGGCGAGGTGGAAGTACAAACTCTTATATACTAATACTCATAAGCCCAAATGGTCAGAAGGACCACGGAATCCAAGATTGCTGGATCCCCTCTAAGAATACGTCCTAAATATTTGAGAACAACTAATCGTAAGTTACGAATATCAATCTAAAATTCCAGCAGTACTTTCTGGATTAGGAGGTAAACCTGAAGTCAGAAATTACACGAAAAATGGCGAGATGATTCCTTGGGTTGTGGAATCTGGCCTTACAGCCTCCTGCATAAAAGACGAGCAGATGGCCAGATTCTCTGTTACAAGTAAGAAGAGGAGCAGCAGGTTCCTGGGAATCAGTAATGACAGATTTGTGGTATGTATACAAGAATTAGTTCTTAAAAGTGTGGGGACTGGGACTCCAAATTCCTGAGTAGCATTTAGAAATTTCCTGTAGGAGCATAGATATGAGAACTACCTTAAGTCAGGGACAAATTAACAGCTGCCCATAAGTTTGCTGGTCACATGCAAACTGATTTTCCTTGTTCCACATTGGTAACATGAGTAGAAGCTCTCTGGAGACATAGTGTCCGAGATTCCTGTTTCGTTCTCAGAAGAATGAGCAGATGTTTCCCCATTCCCTAGAAGTCAAGACACGTGGCTCCAAATAGAAAGAGTCCTGAACATTCCTATGGACTTGGAAACCAAGACCCAGGTTCCCTCCCAAAAATACGTTCTATACATGGTGCAACATCTAAACCTAAGGTCCTAATTCCGAATACCTGAACTACCAGATATTTCTGTTGTACGAGGCAATCCTGAACTCAGGGCTTACATTCACAAAAACCGAGATGACTTGTTGTGCCCTGGAATTTTGCCTTAGAGGATCCATAATCTAAATGGACTTTTAGTGCCATATTTTCGTTTAAACTATCGAGATGACCAGAATGTTGCAAAAATTCTTGAATGACTGATTCTTAATATGCACATAGGAAACAGCTCTGAAAATTATGGGGACGTCGAAATTCGAGTCTTGTAGGCCTTACCTAAACATTTTTGGAATTGAGGACACATATAACCCAGATTCTTTATTCTTCTTTAGGAAGAGCCCGTGTAGATTCCTGTATATAAGGACTCCCATTCCCCAGATCCTCGCTTCGAAACCCTGATTCTTATTTAGCACTTAAAAAGATGCCCTGTAGATTTTTAGGATCGAGAATATGTGTAACCCAGATTCCTTGTTTGGCCTTAGCAAGATGTTGTGAAGTTTCCTGTATATGAGGATTGCCATTCCTCAGATTCATGCTTCAAATCCCTGATACTTTTCTCTCCCTTAGTAAGACACCCTGTAGGTTTTTGGGATTTGAGGACTCATGTAACCCAGATTTCTTCTTCTTCCATAGTAAGAGGCCATGTAGTTTCCCGTATATGAGGGCTCGCATTACGCAATTCCTGCTGAAT
>NW_007163141.1:7901-22307 GCF_000164805.1 Carlito syrichta
TGGTAACATGAGTAGAAGCTCTCTGGAGACATAGTGTCCGAGATCCTGTTTCGTTCTCAGAAGAATGAGCAGATGTTTCCCCATTCCCTAGAAGTCAAGACACGTGGCTCCAAATAGAAAGAGTCCTGAACATTCCTATGGACTTGGAAACCAAGACCCAGGTTCCCTCCCAAAAATACCTTCTATACATGGTGCAACATCTAAACCTAAGGTCCTAATTCCGAATACCTGAACTACCAGATATTTCTGTTGTACGAGGCAATCCTGAACTCAGGGCTTACATTCACAAAAACCGAGATGACTTGTTGTGCCCTGGAATTTTGCCTTAGAGGATCCATAATCTAAATGGACTTTTAGTGCCATATTTTCGTTTAAACTATCGAGATGACCAGAATGTTGCAAAAATTCTTGAATGACTGATTCTTAATATGCACATAGGAAACAGCTCTGAAAATTATGGGGACGTCGAAATTCGAGTCTTGTAGGCCTTACCTAAACATTTTTGGAATTGAGGACACATATAACCCAGATTCTTTATTCTTCTTTAGGAAGAGCCCGTGTAGATTCCTGTATATAAGGACTCCCATTCCCCAGATCCTCGCTTTGAAACCCTGATTCTTATTTAGCACTTAAAAAGATGCCCTGTAGATTTTTTTTTTTTTTTTTTTTTTGAGTGGAAGTCTCACTCTGTCACCCAGACTGGAGTGCAGTGGCCGCTTCCGGCCACTGCAGCCTCGACCTGCTGGGCTCTGGCGATCCTTCCGCCTCAGCCTTCCAAGTAGCCGGAATTACAGGCATGCGCTACCACGCCCGGCTGATTTTTTGATTTATTGTAGAGATGAGGTCTCGCTGCCCAGGCGGGTCTCGAACCCGCGGGCTCAGGCAATCCACTCACCTCAGCCTCCCAAAGGCGCGGGATTACAGGCTGAGCCACCGAGCCCGGCTTGCCCCGTAGATTTTTAGGATCGAGAATATGTGTAACCCAGATTCCTTGTTTGGCCTTAGCAAGATGTTGTGAAGTTTCCTGTATATGAGGATTGCCATTCCTCAGATTCATGCTTCAAATCCCTGATACTTTTCTCTCCCTTAGTAAGACACCCTGTAGGTTTTTGGGATTTGAGGACTCATGTAACCCAGATTTCTTCTTCTTCCATAGTAAGAGGCCATGTAGTTTCCCGTATATGAGGGCTCGCATTACGCAATTTCCTGCTGAATTCTCAGAAATAACCGAGATTTTTTGTGATGAACATAGAATTCCAGTTTTTTGGATATCAGTAGAAAGACTCCCATATAGTACTTAAGAACTGTAATCCAAGTTAACAGGTTCCCCTTAACATGACATCATAAAAATGTGGAATATTCTAAACCCAATATCCCAATTCCCACCAGCCTGACCACATGAAATTTTGGTATTATGACGTAACCTGAAGTGAGGGATTTTGTCACAAAATGCCAGTTTATTCCTAGGCAACTGGATTATGGCTGAAGAAGTTCATAAGAAACAAATGAAATTGTAGGTCCAGATCCGTGATTACAACTATCAAAAGGTCCGGAATCTTCTTGGATCTGCAGTAAGAGATTTTAGGTATCCACGCAGGAAGTAGCTCTGAAAAATGGAAAGACCTACAAGCCCAGATTCCTCATTAAACCTTATCAAGAAGCCATATATATTTTGACGATTGAAGACCCCTGAACCCGCATTCTCTTCTCGTTCTCAGCAAGATGCCCCGATTTTCCCTGGTTACCTGGTTTCCAAAATTTTGTCTGCAAATAGACAGATGCCCAGGTTTGTCCCAGGGATGTGGAATCCGTGATTCCTGGTTTTCTTTAAAAATATGTACTACATGCTTAGCATTCTCAATCCCCCAAGGCCATATGAAGTACATGCACAAATGGAAGTTATAAAATTACAGGGTACAACTTAAGACAAGAGTTACACACATATATGGCGAGATGATGCCTTAGTCCTGTAACCTGGCTTTAGTTGTGCCGAGAAGCCCAACTGAATTGCACAGACTGCTTCTTGGTTACAACAATCAAGAGGATAAGAAGGTTGTTGGGAATCTATAAAGACATTTGTCCTTTCCAAGTGGCAACGTGCGCTGAAGAATTTGGAAGACTAGAAGCCCAGATTCCAGTTAAGCCCTTATAGCGAAGGGCTGTAGAAATTGATTGAGGCCGCCCATAACCCACATTCCTTTTTTTATTATCTGGAAGATGCCCGGATGTTTTCTGGTGAGGGAAAGTACAAACTCTTACATACAAATACAAATACGCCAAGAAGTTTCCCAGGGACATTGAATTGAAGACTGCTGGTTCCCCCTTAAGAATACATCCTAAATATGTGGGAACACCTAATCCCACATTCTCAATGCGAAAACGAATGTCCAGTAGTAGTTTCTGGACTACGAGGTAAACATGAAGCCAGTGATCACATTAAGAAATGTCAGATGATTGCGTGGATTGTGGAATCTGGCCTTACACGAACCTGTGAAACAAGCGGACCTGTAGGCCAGATTCTCAGTTACAACTACCAAGAGGCACAAATGCTTCCTGGGGATTGGCAATGCCCGATTTGTGGAATGTATATAGGACGTTGCTCTAAATAATATGAGAACCAGGACACCCAGAATCCAGATTAGCAGTTGCTAAATTCCCTGTCGATTCCTAGGAATGAGCACTGCCTTAAGCCACGGATAATTTAGCAAATGCCCAGATGTTTGCAAGTTACATGGAAATCGAATTTCCTGGTTCCTCTTTAGTAAAGCGTGTAGAAACTTTCAAGGGACACAGTGACCCAGATTCCAATTTCGTTCTAAGCAAAACGTCGAGATGTTTCCTGTTGGCATGGAAGTCCAGACTCTGGTATACCCATAGAAAGATGACAAGGATATACCAGGGGACGTGGAATCTAAGATTCCTGGTTCCCTCCCAATAATACCTCCTAAAAAAATGGAACACTTAAACCCAAAACCCTAATAACGAACAGCGGAGCCACTGAAGTTTCTGGAGTACGAGATAACATTGACGTCAAGGCTTATGTAAAAAAAATCTGGGAGAAGTACTTGTGTCCTGGATCTGGAATCAGAGGTCCTGAGTATCTAAATGGATTTGTAGTGTCAGATTCTCGTTCACAACTATCAAGAGTAGCAGAGAGTTGCTGGAGTCCAGGAATGATTGATTCGTAATATCCACATAACAAATAGCTGTAAAACATGAGTGGTGCTCGAAGCCCTGATGTTATTTAGCCCTTAGCAAGACGCACTATAGATTTTCGGTATTGAGGACCTATGTAGCCAGATTCCTTATTCATCCTTAGCAAGAGTCATGAAATTTCCTGTATATGAGGATGCCCATTACCCAGATTCCTGCTTCTTTCTCAGCAAGACAGTGAGATATTTCATTGTTGGGAGCCAACATATGCAACCACACAACTGAGGCCTATGAAGGCCTATTCAGAAGGTCGCCTCTGAGACAAGGATATAACATCAAGTGTGTGCATATGAATAGTAACCAGTGTATTATAAGACAACAGAATTTTCAATATTAGGAAGTGACAGTCTAAAATAAAATCGTATTTATATCCTATGAAAAATGCACAGCAGAATTATTTTATATCTCTTTTTCTTTCTAAACTGTTTTTCTTCTTAAGATTTTTAGCTGTTGTTTCCTGGTAAACTGATTGATTAGCTTTTGTTCCAGTATGTAGTTTCACTTGGGGTTATGATTAGACGTTATAACTGTGATAATAGTTGTATTATGTTGCTTTTGGTCAAGCAGAACGTTCTTGGTTTTTGTACATGTAGTAACTTTCAGCTTGCTTCAGTCCCCGGCTGTCGTCATGGCAACTGTGCAGTTCATTGTTTTAAGTGGCATGGCAGGTTTTGAGACATAGGTAGTTTCCACGTAATAGGCAATCAGATTTAGGTTTTCAGTGAAAATGTCATTGAATTAAGTTTTATAGAACATAGAGTAAGTTCATAATTTTTATACTTATTAGTACTAATGATAAGTTTGTAATAGATTATAGTAGGATAATAGTTGTATTAGAATTTAGACATGGTGTTATAAGATAAGTAATTAATAAAGTATAAAAGACAATAGTTTAGATATTTGAAATTTATAGAAGTTGTGATAAAATTTTAGGTTAAGGATAAGTTCATAGGTAATTAATATACAATCATAGGGCAGTATAGAAATGTAGTAGGTTATAAGAATTATAAAATAAATAGTATAAAATTAAGGTAATAAAATTAAGTCATTTAAGTAAACTTATAGATTATAGTATAGTGTTAAGTTGATAATATTAATCGTTAAAAATATTAAAAGTTAGTAAAATTGGATTGAACTTAGAGTTAACTTAGAAAGTTTTTTAATCAGGGTTTAGAACATAGAGTATAATATGAATGATTTATTGAACATTGTGGAAAACATTTTGAACAATCTGTATTGAAATCATGTACCTGAGATCCATACATCATGGAATTGTAATTGTTCACTGGGAACTTGAAAGTCTTGTGATGGTACATGATTTGTAAAGTGCGTTACACATCAATGAGCTTGTACGCCCCCAGCAAGTAATTGTCACACTGCTGGAGATTATAGAAAATGGTATATAAGTTGGAAAAAGTTTGAATAAAATTGGCTTCAGTCTTGGCCAGACTGTTCCCAGAAGAGCTGCCTCCGTGTGGTTTCTTCTCTCCGTTCTGATTCACCGGTGTGGTCCTAACCCCCCCTTGGTCAGTGCAGGTAACCGACATTTCATGGTGATGTAGAATCCAAGTTGTTTGGATATCTATGGAAAGACCCCCAGAAGTTTCCTGGGCAGTTGGAATCCAAGATTCCTGGTTCCCTTGTACAAGACACCCTACCAATATGGGGACCTACAAGGCAAGATTCCTGATTAAACTTCATCCATAGGCCCTGTATACTTCAGTGAATGAGAACTCCAAGAACTCAGATTCCCTTTTCGTTCTCTGCAAGTTGCCTTGATTTTAACCGGTTGATGTTTTTTCCAAAACTCTGTGTACAAAAAGACAGATGCCCACAAGTTTCCTAGGGACGGGGAATCCGTGATTCCTGGTTACCTTTAAAAATACTAAACATTTGGCAACTGCAAAACACTCGGCCCCTCTCAAAATTAAAGGACAAATGGAAGTTTGAGAATTACAAGGTTCATCTTGAGACCAAGAGTTACATCCAAATATGGCAAAATGATGCTTTATGTGCTGGAATCTGGTCTTAATTGTCCCGAGAAATCTAAAGGACTAGTAGTACCAGATACTCGTTTACAACTATCAATAGGACCAGAATGTTGCTGGAATCCTGAATTGACTGATTCCTAATATTCACATGCTAAATAGCTCCAAAACATGAGGGGAGCTCGAAGACCTGATTCTTGTTTGTCCAGTAGCAAGACGTCCTGAGAATTTTTTCGGATTGAGGACTCGTGTAACACAGATTCCTTATACTTCCTTCGCTGGATGCTGTGTAGTGTCCTGTATATGAGGACTACCTTTCCCCAGATTCCTGTTTTCAAACACTGATTCTTGTTTAGCCTTTAGCAAGACGCCATGTAGATTATCTGATTGAGGAACCGTGTAAAACAGATTCCTTATTTTTCCTTAGCAAGAGGCCTCGAAGTTTCCTGTTATGAGGAGTATTACCCACATTCCTGCTACGAATCCCTTATTCTTGTTTAGCCCTTAGCAAAAGGCCCTCTAAATCTTTTGGAATAGAGAACACGTGCAACCCAGATTCCTTATTCTTTCTTAGCAAAAGGCCGTGTATTGGCCTGTATATTAGGACCCCATTTCCACAGATTCATGCTTCAGAAACCCTGATTCATGTTTAGAACTTAGCAAGACGCACTGAAGTTTTTAGGGATTGAGGACACGTGTAAACCAGTTTCTTTATTCTTTCTTAGAAATAGGCAGTCCAATTTCCTGTATTTGAGGACTCCCACTACCCAGATTCCTACATTAAAACCTGATTGATGGATACCTCTTAGTAAACGCCCTGTAGATTTTTGGGATTAGGACCCATGCAAACAAAATTCCTTATTCTTCCTTAGCCAGAGGCCGTGGAGATTTCTGTATATGAGGACTCCCTTTACCTAGATTCCTGCTTCATTCTCAGCAAGGCGCTGAGGTATTTCATGTTGACCTAGAATTCCAGTTGTTTGGATATCAAGAGAAAGACTCCCATAAGTTTATTGGGGAACTGGAATCTAAGATTCCTGGTTCCCCTTAACAAGACCTCTTCAAAATGTGGAATCTCCTAAAACCAATGTCCCAATTCCCAACAGGCCGACCACAAGAAATTTCTGTAGTTTGAGGTAACGTGAATCGAGGGATTTCGTACCAATATGCCATTTGATTCCTGGGGTACCAGATTGTCTTCCTAGATGTTCAAAAGACACACAAGAACATTTGGGCCAGATCCTCGATTACAACTATCAAGAGAATAGAATGTTCCTGGGGATCCATAACGTCAGATTAAGGGTGTCTACAGAGCTACTTGCTCTGAAAAATGTAGGAATACTGAAGACCACATTGCTGATTAAACCTTATCAAGAAGCCCTGTCGATTCTGGCGAATGAGAAATCCTAGAACCTGATTTCCTTTTTTTCCCCAGCAAGATGCCCTGATTTTGTCTCATGATGTGGATCCAAAAACTCTGTATACAAATATGCAGATACTGAGAAATTACCTAGGGTCTTTGCATCCATAAATCCTAGTTATCCTTAAAAGTATGAAAAAATATCTGGCAATCTCAAATACCAGGCCCCTATCTGAATAGAAAGAAAAACACAAGTTTTAAGATTACAAGGTACATCTTAAGTGGATAGTTACATACAAATATGGCAATAAGTTTGTTTGGGTTCTGTTATCTGCCCTTTGTTGTCCCAAGGAACCCACCAAACTTGTAGGTCCACATTCTCGGTTACAACTATCAAGAAGACCAGAAGGTTGCTGAGAATCTATAATGACAAAATTGCCACATCCAAGAGGCCTGTAGCCCTAAAGAATGTGTGGAAATAGCATCCCAGATTATAGATTAGCCCTTGTAATGAGCCCATGTGAATTGTTGGATTGGCGACCCACTAACCCAGATCTTTTTGTTCTCAGTAGGACTCCCTGAAGTTACCTGGCGACGTGGAAGTACAAACTCTAATATACCAATACTCATAAGCCCAAATGGTCAGAAGGACCACGGAATCCAAGATTGCTGGATCCCCTTTAAAAATACGTCCTAAATATTTGGGAACACCTAATCGCAAGTTATGAATATCAATCTAAAATTCCAGCAATAATTTCTGGATTAGGAGGTAAACGTGAAGTCAGAAATTGCAAGAAAACTGGCGAGATGAATCCTCAGGTTGTGGAATCTGGCCTTATAACCTCCTGCATAAAAGCAGAACAGATGGCCAGATTCTCTGTTACAGCTAAGAAGAGGAGCAGCAGATTCCTGGGAATCGGTAATGACAGATTTGTGGTACATATACAGGAATTAATTCTGAAAAGTGTGGGGACTGGGACTCCAAATTCCTGAGTAGCATTTAGAAATTTCCTGTAGGCGCCTAGGTATGAGAACTACCTTAAGACAGGGAAAAATTAACAACTGCCCAGAAGTTTGCTGGTCACATGCAAACTGATTTTCCTTGTTCCACATTGGTAACAGGAGTAGAAGCTCTTTGGGGATATAGTGTCTGAGATCCTGATTCGTTCTCAGAAGAACGAGCAGATGTTTCCCCATTCTCTAGAAGTCAAGACAAGTGGTTCCAAATAGAAAGACTCCAGAACGTACCTATGGACTTGGAAACCAAGACCCAGGTGCCCTCCCAAAAATACTTTCTAAACATGGTGCAACATCTAAACCTAAAGTCCTAATTCCGAATAGCTGAAGTACCAGAAGTTTCTGTTGTACGAGGTAATCCTGAACTCTGGGCTTACATTCACAAAACCCAAGATGACTTCTTGTGCCCTAGAATTTGGCCTTAGAGGATCCATAATCTAAATGGACTTTTAGTGCCATATTTTCGTTTAAACTATCGAGATGACCAGAATGCTGCAAAATTTCTTTAATGACTGATTCTTAATATGCACATAGGAAACAGCTCTGAAAATTATGGTGACGTCGAAGTCCGAGTCTTGTAGACCTTATCTAAACATTTTTGGAATTGAGGACAAGTATAACCCAGATTCTTTATTCTTCTTTAGCAAGAGCCCGTGTATATTCCTGTATATAAGGACTCCCATTCCCCAGATCCTCGCTTCGAAACCCTGATTCTTGTTTAGCCCTTAGAAAGACGCCCTGTAGATTTTTAGGATCGAGGACATGTGTAACCCAGATTCCTTGTTCGGCCTTAGCAAGATGTTGTGAAGTTTCCTGTATATGAGGATTGCCATTCCCCAGATTCATGCTTCAAATCCCTGATACTTTTCTCTCCCTTAGTAAGACTCCCTGTAGGTTTTTGGGATTTGAGGACTCATGTAACCCAGATTTCTTCTTCTTCCATAGTAAGAGGCCATGTAGTATCCCGTATATGAGGGCTCGCATTACGCAATTTCCTGCTGAATTCTCAGAAATAACCGAGATTTTTCCTGATGAACATAGAATTCCAGTTGTTTGGATATCAGTAGAAAGACTCGAATATAGTACCTAAGAACTGTAATCCAAGTTAACAGGTTCCCCTTAACATGACATCATAAAAAATATGGAATATTTGTTTCCTATTGGCCTGGAAGTCCAGACTCTGGTATACCCATAGAAAGATGACAAGAATATGCCGTGGGATGTGGAATCTAAGATTCCTGGTTCCCTCCCAAAAATATCTCCTAAAAAAATGGAACACCTAAACCCAAAGACCTAATAACAAGCAGCGGAGCCATTGAAGTTTCTGGAGTACGAGATGACATTGAGGTCAGGGCTTACATAAAAAAAATCCGACAGAATTACTAGTGTCCTGGATATGGAATCAGAGGTTCCGAGTATCTAAATGGATTTGTAGTGACAGATTCTCGTTCACAACTATCAAGAGTACCAGAGAGTTGCTGGAGTCCAGGAATGATTGATTCATAGTGTCCACATACCAAATAGCTCTTAAAAATGAGGGGTGCTCGAAGCCCTGATCTTGTTTAGCTCTTAGCAAGACACACTGTAGATTTTCGGTATTGAGGACCCATGTAGCCCAGATTCCTTATTCATCCTTTGAAAGAGTCATGAAGTTTCCTGTGTATGAGGACGCCCATTACCCAGATTTCTGCTTCTTTCTCAGCAAGACACCGAGATATTTCATGGTGATGTAGAATCCAAGTTGTTTGGATATCAATGGAAGGATCCCCAGAAGTTTCCCGGGCAATTGGAATCCAAGATTTCTGGTTCCCTTGTACAAGACACACTAAAAATATGGGATCCTACAGGTCAAGATTTCAGATTAAACCTCATCAAGAGGCCGTATATACTTCGGCGAATGTGAACTCCAAGAACCCGGATTCCCTTTTCATTCTCTGCAAGTTGCCTTGATTTTCCCCGTCAATGTTTTTTCCAAAACGCTGTGTACAAAAAGACAGCTGCCCACAAGTTTCCTAGGGACGGGAATCTGTGATTCCTGGTTACCTTTAAAAATACTTACCGAACATTTGGCAACTGCCAAACACTCGGCCCCTCTCAAAATAAAAGGACAAATGGAAATTTGAGAATTACAAGGTTCATCTTGAGACCAAGACTTACATCCAAATGTGGCAAAATGATGCTTTATGTGCTGGAATCAGGTCTTAATTATCCTGAGGAACCTAACGGACTTGTAGTACTAGATACCCGTTTACAACTATCAAGAGGACCAGAATGTTGCTGGAGTCCTGAATTGACTGATTCCTAATATGCAAATGCTAAATAACTCGAAAACATGAGGGGAGTTCAAAGACCTGATTCTTGTTTGTCCAGTAGCAAGACGTCCTGAGGAGCAGTAGGTGCCTGGAATTGGTAATGCCAGATTTGTGGTACGTATACAGGAATTAGTTCTGAAAAGTGTGGAGACTGGGACTCCAAATTCCTGAGTAGCATTTAGAAATTTCCTGTAGGAACCTAGGCATGAGAACTACCTTAAGCAAGGGAATAATTAACAACTGCCCAGAAGTTTGCTGGTCACATGCAAACTGATTATCCTTGTTCCACATTGATAACAGGAGTAGAAGCTCTCTGGGGACATAGTGTCCGAGCTTCCTATTTTGTTCTCAGAAGAATGAGCAGATATTTCCCCATTCCCTAGAAGTCCAGACACGTGGCTCCCAATAGAAAGACTCCAGAAAGTTCTGATGGATTTGGAAGCCAAGACCCTGGTGCTCTCCCAAAAATACCTTCTAAACATGGTGCAACATCTAAACTCAAGTCCTAATTCCGAATAGCTGAACTACCAGAAGTTTCTGGTGTACGAGGTAATCCTGAACTCAGGGCTTACATTCACAAAACCCGAGATGATTACTTGTGTCCTGGAATTAGGCCTTAGAGGATCCATAATCTAAATGGACTTGTAGTGCTATATTTTCATTTAAACTATCGAGATGACCAGACTGTAGTGGGAATTCTGTAATGACTGATTCCTAATATGCACATAGGAAACAGCTCTGATATCATGGGGACGTCGAAGTTCAAGTCCTGTAGGCCTTACCTAATCATTTTTGTAATTGAGGACACGTATAACCTAGATTCGTATTTCTTCTTTAGCAAGAGCCCGTGTAGTTTCCTGCATATGAGGACTCCCATTCCCCAGATTCTTGCTTCAAAATCCTGATTCTTGTTTAGCCCTTACCAAGACACCAAGTAGATTTTTGGCATTGAGGACTCGTGAAAACCAGATTCCTTATCCTTTCTTAGGCAGAGGCTGTGTAGTTTCCTGTATATGAAGACTCCCATTACCGAGATTGCTTCTTCAAAACCTTGATTATTGTTTAGCCCTTAGAAAGAAGCCCTGTAGATTTTTAGGATCGAGGACATGTGTAACCCAGATTCCTTTTTCGTCCTTAGCAAGAGATTGTGACGTTTCCTGTATATAAGGACTCCCATTCCCAGATTCATGCTTCAAATTACTGATATTTTTCTCTCCCTTAGTAAGACTCCCTGTAGGTTTTTGGGATTTGAGGACTCGTGTAACCCAGATTCCTTATTCTTCCATAGTGAGACGCCATGTAGTTTCCCCTATATGAGGACCGCCATTATGCAAATTCCTGCTGAATTCTCAGCAATATCCGAGATTTTTCGTGATGAACATAGAATTCCAAGTGTTTGGATATCAATAGAAAGGCTCCCATAGAGTACCTAAGAACTATAATCCAAGTTAACAGGTTTTCCTTAACAAGACATCGTAAAATGTGGAATATTCTAAACCCAATATCCCAATTCTCACCAGCCTGACCACATGAAATTTCAGTATTATGACATAACCTGAAGTGACGGATTTTGTCGTAAAATACCACTTGATTCCTAGGGAACTGGATTATGGCCGAAGAAGTTCATAAGAAACAAACAAAATTGTAAGTCCAGATACTTGATTACAACTATCAAAAGGACCGGAATCATCTTAGATCTGTAGGAAGAGATTTTAGGTATCCACGCAGGAAGTAGCTCTGAAAAACGGAAGGACCTACAAGCCCAGATTCCTCATTAAACCTTATCCAGAGGCCGTATATATTTTGATGATTGAGGACCCCTGAACCCGCATTCACTTCTCGTTATCTGCAAGATGCCCTGATTTTCCCTGGCGCTCTGGATTCCAAAATTTTGTCTGCAAATAGACAGATGCCCAGGTTTGTCCCAGGGTCGTGGAATCCATGATTCCTGGTTTTCTTTAAAAATATGTACTACATGCTTAGCAACCTCAATTCCTCAAGGTCATATAAAGTAGATGCACAAACGGAAGTTATAAAATTACAGGGTACATCTTAAGACAAGAGTTACAAACAAGTATGGCGAGATGATGCCTTAGTCCTGTAATCTGGCTTTAGTTGTGCTGAGAAACCCAACAGAATGCACGGACTGCTTCTTGGTTACAACAATCAAGAGGACCAGAAAGTTGTTGGGAATCTATATAGACATTTGTCCTTACCAAGTGGCAACGTGCTCTGAAGAATTTGGAGGACTAGAAGCCCAGATTCCAGTTAAGCCCTTATAACAAAGGGCTGTAGAAATTGATTGAGGTCGCCCATAGCCCACATTTCTTTTTTTATGATCAGGAAGATGCCCGGACGTTTTCTGGTGAGGGGAAGTATAAACTCTTACATACAAATACAAATATGCCAAGAAGTTTCCCAGAGACATTGAATCGAAGACTACTGGTTCCCCCTTAAGAATACATCCTAAATATGTGGGAACCCCTAATCCCACATTCTCAATGCGAAAACGAATGTCCAGTAGAAGTTTCTGGACTACAAGGTAAACCTGAAGCCAGTGATCACATTAACAAATGGCAGATTATTGGGTGGATTGTGGAATCTGGCCTTACAGGACTCTGTGAAACAAGCGGACCTGTAGGCCAGATTCTCAGTTACAACTATCAAGAGGTGCAAAAGCTTCCTGGGGATCGGCATTTCCTAATGTCCCTTTCGATTCTTAGGTAGGAGAACTGCCTTAATCCATGGATAATTTAGCAAATCCCCAGATGTTTGCAAGTTATATGAAATCCAAATTTCCTGGTTCCTTTTTAATAAAGCGTGTAGAAACTTTCAAGGGACACAGTGACCCAGATTCCTATTCCATTCTAAGCAAAACGTCGAGATATTTCCTGTTGGCCTGGAAGTCCAGACTCTGGTATACCTATAGAAAGACGACAAGAATATACCAGGGGACGTGGAATCTAAGACTCCTGGTTCCCTCCCAATAATAACTCCTAAAAAAATGGAACACCTAAATTCAATGTCCTAATAACGAACAGCGGAGCCACTGAAGTTTCTGGAGTATGAGGTAGCACTGTGGTCAGGGCTTACATAAAAAAATAAAACGAGTGAATTACTTGTGTCTTGGATCTGGAATCAGAGGTTCCAAGTATCAAAATAGACTTGCAGTTCCAGATTCTCGTTCACAACTATCAAGAGTACCAGAGTGTTGCTGGAGTCCAGGAATGATTTGATGCGTAATATCAACATAACAAATAGCTCTAAAACATGAGGGGTTCTCGAAGACCTGATCTTATTTAGCCCTTAGCAAGAGCACCGTAGATTTGCGGTATTGAGGACCCATGTAGCCCAGATTCCTTATTCATCCTTCGCAAGAGTCATGAAGCTTCCTGTATATGGGGACTCCGATTACCCAGATTCCTGCTTCATTCTCAGCAAGACACCAAGATATTTTGTGGTGATGCAGAATTCAAGTCATTTGGATATCAATTGAAAGACTCCCAGAAGTTTCTTGGGCAATTAGTATACAAGATTCCTAGTTCCCTTGTAAAAGACACCCTAAAAATATGGGGACCTAGAAGCCCAGATTCCTGATTAAACCTTATGAACTGGCCCTGTAGACTTCGGCGAATGAGAACTCCAAGAACCCGAATTTCCTTTTCATTCTTTGCAAGATGCCTTGTTTTCCCCTGTCGATGTGTATTCCAAAACTCTGTATACAAAGAGACAGATGCCCAAAAGTTCCCTACGAATGGGGAATCCGTGATTACTGGTTACCTTTAAAAATACTTACTAAATATTTGGCATCTGCAAAACCCTCTTCCCCACTCAAAATAAAAGTGCAAAGGGAAGTTTGAGAATACAAGGTTCATCTTGAGACGAAGAGTTACAACCAAATGTTGTGAGATGATCCCTTTTGTGCTGGAATCTGGCCTTAGTTGTCTTAAGGAACCTAACGGACTTGTAGTGCCACATACCCGTTTAGAACTATCAAGAGGACCAGAATGTTCTGGAGTCCTGAATTGATTGAATCCTAATATCTACATGCTGAATAGCTCCAAAACATGAGGGGAGTTCGAAACCCTGATTCATATTTGTCCAGTAGCAAGACGTCCTGAAAATTTTTTCGGATTGAGGACTTGTGTAACAAGATTCCTTATTCTTATTCTTGCTTCGCTGGCAGCCGTGTAGTATCCTGTATATGAGGACTCCCTTTCCCCAGATTCCTGTGTTGAAACCCTGATTTTTGTTTCGCCCTTAGCAAGATGTCATGTAGATTTTGTGATTGATGAACCGTGTAAATCAGATTCCTTATTTTTCCTTAGCAAGAGACCTCAAAGATTCATGTTGTGAGGAGTATTACCCACATTCCTGCTTCGAATCCCTTATTTTTGTTTAGCCCTTAGCAAGAGGCCCTGTAGTTCTTTTGAGATAGAGAAAACGTGTAACCCAGTTTCCTTATTCTTCTTTAGCAAAAGGCCGTGTATTTGCCTGTGTATGAGGACCCTATTTC
>NW_007163142.1:0-12405 GCF_000164805.1 Carlito syrichta
CAGGGCATCTTTTTAAGTGCTAAATAAGAATCAGGGTTTCGAAGCGAGGATCTGGGGAATGGGAGTCCTTATATACAGGAATCTACACGGGCTCTTCCTAAAGAAGAATAAAGAATCTGGGTTATATGTGTCCTCAATTCCAAAAATGTTTAGGTAAGGCCTACAAGACTCGAATTTCGACGTCCCCATAATTTTCAGAGTTGTTTCCTATGTGCGTATTAAGAATCAGTCATTCAAGAATTTTTGCAACATTCTGGTCATCTCGATAGTTTAAACGAAAATATGGCACTAAAAGTCCATTTAGATTATGGATCCTCTAAGGCAAAATTCCAGGGCACAAGAAGTCATCTCGGTTTTTGTGAATGTAAGCCCTGAGTTCAGGATTGCCTCGTACAACAGAAACATCTGGTAGTTCAGGTATTCGGAATTAGGACCTTAGGTTTAGATGTTGCACCATGTATAGAAGGTATTTTTGGGAGGGAACCTGGGTCTTGGTTTCCAAGTCCATAGGAATGTTCAGGAGTCTTTCTATTTGGAGCCACGTGTCTTGACTTCCAGGGAACGGAGAAACATCTGCTCATTCTTCTGAGAACGAAACAGGAATCTCGGACACTATGTCTCCAGAGAGCTTCTACTCATGTTACCAATGTGGAACAAGGAAAATCAGTTTGCATGTGACCAGCAAACTTATGGGCAGCTGTTAATTTGTCCCTGACTTAAGGTAGTTCTCATATCTATGCTCCTACAGGAAATTTCTAAATGCTACTCAGGAATTTGGAGTCCCAGTCCCCACACTTTTAAGAACTAATTCTTGTATACATACCACAAATCTGTCATTACTGATTCCCAGGAACCTGCTGCTCCTCTTCTTACTTGTAACAGAGAATCTGGCCATCTGCTCGTCTTTTATGCAGGAGGCTGTAAGGCCAGATTCCACAACCCAAGGAATCATCTCGCCATTTTTCGTGTAATTTCTGACTTCAGGTTTACCTCCTAATCCAGAAAGTACTGCTGGAATTTTAGATTGATATTCGTAACTTACGATTAGTTGTTCTCAAATATTTAGGACGTATTCTTAGAGGGGATCCAGCAATCTTGGATTCCGTGGCCCTTCTGACCATTTGGGCTTATGAGTATTAGTATATAAGAGTTTGTACTTCCACCTCGCCAGGTAACTTCCGGGATTCTTACTGAGAACAAAAAGAATCTGGGTTATTGGGGTCGCCAATCCAGCAATTCTACATGGACACATTATAAGGACTAATCTGTAATCTGGGATGCTATTTCCCCACATTCTTTAGGGCTACAGGCCTCTTGGATGTGACAGTTTTGTCATTATAGATTCTCAGCAACTCTCTGGTCTTCTTGATAGTTGTAACCAAGAATGTGAATCTACAAGTCCGTTGATTTCCTCGGGTCAACAAAGGGCAGATTCCAGGACCCAAAGGAACTTATCGCCATATTTGTATGTAACTATCGCCTTAAGATGTACCTTGTAATGCTAAAACTTCTGTTTTTCCTT
This sequence comes from Carlito syrichta, assembly GCF_000164805.1. Lineage (NCBI taxonomy): Eukaryota > Metazoa > Chordata > Mammalia > Primates > Tarsiidae > Carlito > Carlito syrichta. The sequence continues at coordinate 1,523 of NW_007163142.1, forward strand.
CTATTCAGATAGGGGCCTGGTATTTGAGATTGCCAGATATTTTTTACGTACTTTTAAGGATAACTAGGATTTATGGATGCAACGATCTAGGTAATTTCTCAGCATCTGCATATTTGTATACAGAGTTTTTGGATCCACATCATGAGAGAAAATCAGGGCATCTTGCTGGGAACGAAAAGGAAATCCAGTTATAGGAGTTCTCATTCGCCAGAATCTACAGGGTCTCTTGAAAAGGTTGAATCAACAACCTGGTCTTCAGTATCCCTACATTTTTCAGAGCTACTAGCTCCATAGATACCCTTAATCTGTCATTAGAGATCCCCAGGAACATTCTATTCTCTTGATAGTTGTAATCGAGAATCTGGCCCAAATATTCTTGTGTGTCTTTTGGACATCTAGGAAGACATCAGGTACCCCAGGAATCAGATGGCATATTGGTACAAAATCACTTGATTCAGGTTACCTCAAACTACAGAAATTTCTTGTGATCGGCCTGTTTGGAATTGGGACATTGGGTTTAGGAGATTCCACATTTTGAAAAGGTCTTGTAAGGGAACAAGGAATCTTGGATTCCAGTTCCCCAATAAATTTATGGGAGTCTTTCTCTTCATATCCAAACAACTGGATTTCTAGGTCAACAGGAAATATCTCAGCGACTTGCTGAGAATGAAGCAGGAATCTTGGTAATGGGAGTCCTCATATACAGGAAACTACACGGCCTCTTGGTAAGGAAGAATACGGAATTTTGGTTGCACGAGTCCTCAGCCCAAAAATCCATAGGGTGTCTTACTAAGAGGTAACCATGTATCAGGTTTTCAATGTAGGAATCTGGGTAGTGGGAGTCCTCAAATAAAGGAAACCGGACTGCCTATTTCTTAGAAAGAATAAGGCATCTGTGTTACACGTGTCCTCAATCCCTAAAAAACTTCAGTGTGTCTTGCTAAGTTCTAAACACGAATCAGGGTTTCTGAAGCATGAATCTGCGGAAATGGGGTCCTTATATAAAGGCCAATACATGGCCTTTTGCTAAGAAAGAATAAGGAATCTGGGTTGCACGTGTTCTCTATCCCAAAAGATATACAGGGCCTCTTGCTAAGGGCTAAACTAGAATAAGGGATTCGAAGCAGGAATGTGGGTAATACTCCTGATAACAGGAAACTTTGAGGCCTCTTGCTAAGGAAAAATAAGGAATATGTTTTACACGGTTCATCAATCAGATAATCTTAATGGAGTCTTGGTAATGGCTAAACAAGAATCATGGTTTGAAAACAAGAATCTGGGGAAAGGGAGTCCTCATATCCAGGACACTACATGGCCTGCAGAGAAGGAAGTATAAGGAATCTGTGTTACATGAGTCCTGAATCCGAAAAAGTTCTCAGGATGTCTTGCTAGTGGACAAACAAGAATCAGGTCTTCGAGCTCCCCTCATGTTTTGGAGGTATTTAGCATGTGTATATTAGGAATCAGTCAATTCAGGACTCCAGAAACATTCTCGTCCTCTAGATAGTTGTAAACAGGTATCTGGTACTACAAGTCCGTTTGGTTCCTCAGGACAATTAAGACCAGATTCCAGCACATAAAGCATCATTTTGCCATATTTGGATGTAACTCTTGGTCTCAAGATGAACCCTGTAATTCTCAAACTTCCATTTGTCCTTTTATTTTGAGAGAGGCCGAGTGTTTTTAGTTGCCTAATGTTTAGTTAGCATTTTTGAAGGTAACCTGGAATCACGGATTCCCCGTCCCTACGGTATCTGTCTTTTTGTACACAGAGTTTTGGAAAAAATATTAACCATAAAAATCAAGGCAACTTGCAGAGAACGAAAAGGGAATCCTGGTTCTTGGAGTTCTCATTTGCTACAGTATACAGGGCCTCTTGATGAGGCTTAATCAGGAATCTTGGCTTGTAGGTCCCCCTATTGTTAGGGTGACTTGTGCAAGGGAACCAGGAATCTTGGATTCCAATTGCCCAGAAAACTTCTGGGGGTCCTTCCATTGATATCCAAACAACTTGAATTCTACGTCATCACGAAATATCTCGGTGTCTTGCTGAGAAAGAAGCAGTAATCTGGGTAATGGGCGTCCTCATATACAGGAAACTTCATGACTCTTGCGAAGGATGAATAAGGAAACTGGGCTACATGGTTCCTCAATACCGAAAATCTAGAGTGAGTCTTGCTAAGGGATAAACAAGATCAGGGCTTCGAGCACCTCTCATGTTTAGGAGCCATTTGTTATGTGGATATTACAAATCAATTAATCCTGGACTCCAGCAACTCTCTGGTACTCTTGATAGTTGTGAACGAGAATCTGGCACCACAAATCCATTTAGAAAATTGGAACCTCTGATTCCAGATGCACGACACAAGTTATTCTCTCGGATTTTTTTTATGTGAGCCCTGACCTCAATGTTATCTGGTACTCCAGAAACTTCAGTGGCTCCGCTGTTTGTTAATAGGTCTTTGTGTTTAGGTGTTCCATTTTTTTAAGGAGGTATCATTGGAAGGGAACCAGGAATCTTAGATTACACGTCCCCTGGCATAGTCTTGTCTTCTTTCTATGGATATACCAGAGTCTGAACTTCCAGGCCAACAGGAAACATCTCAACGTTTTAGTTAGAAAGAAATAGGAATCTGGGTCACTGTTCCTTGAAAGTTTCTACACGCTTTACTAAAGAGGAACCAGGAAACTCGGTTTCCATGTAACTTGCAAACATCTGGGCATTTGCTAACTTATCCGTGGCTTAAGGCAGTGCCTATACCTAGGAATCGACAGGGATTTTAGCAAATGCTAATCGGGTTTCTGGGTGTCCTGGTTCTCATATTTTTCAGAGCAACGTCCTATATGCATACAACAAATCGGGCATTGCCGATCCCCAGGAAGCAGTTGCGCCTCTTGATAGTTGTAACTGAGAATCTGGCCTACAGGTCCACTTGTTTCACAGGGTCCTGTAAGGCCAGATTCCACAATCCACGCAATCATCTGCAATTTGTTAATGTGATCACTGGCTTCAGGTTTACCTCGTAGTCCCGAAAATATTGCTGAACATTCGTTTACCCATTGAGAATGTGGGATTAGGGATTCCCACATATTTAGGTGTATTCTTAATGGGGAACCAGCAATCTTCGATTCCAGATCCCTGGGATACTTCTTGGCGTATTTGTATTGGTATGTAAGAGTTTGTACTTCCTCGTCACCAGAAAAAGTGCGGGTGTCTTCCGATAATAAAAAAGGAATGTGGGTTATGAGAGGCCAAATCCATTTCTACAGGGCACCAGTATAAGGGCTTATCTGGAATCTGGGCTTCTAGTTCTCCAAATTCTTCAGAGCACGTTGCCATTTGGACAGGACAAGTGTCATTATTGATTCCCAGCACCTTTCTGGTCCTCTTGATTGTTGTAACCAATAACCAGTACGTGCAATTCAGTTGGGTTTCTCAGCACAGCTAAAGCCAGAATACAAGACTAAGGCATCATCTCGCCATATTTGTGTGTAACTCTTGTCTTAAGATGTACCCTGTAATCCTAAAACTTCCGTTTGTGAATCTATTTGTTATGGCCTGGGGGTTTTGAGGTTGCTAAGCATGTAGTACATATTTTTAAAGGTAACAAGGAATCACAGTTTCCACGTCTCGGGGAAACAGCTGGGCATCTGTCTATTTGCATACAGAATTTCTGAATCCAGATCGCCAGGGAATATCAAGACGTCTTGCTGAGAACCAGAAGATAATGCGGGTCAGGGTTCTTCAATTGTCAAAATCGATATGGCCTCTTAATAAGGTTTAATGAGGAATCTGGGCTTGTAAGTCCTTCCATTTTTCCGAGCTACTTGCTACGTGGATACCTAAAATCTCTTATTACAGATCCAAGAAGATTTCGGTCCTTTCGTTAGTTTTAATCAAGGATTCGGACCTACAGGGTCGTTTGTTTCTTATGAACATCTTCGGCCATAATCCAGTTCCCCAGGTATCAACTGGCATTTTGTGACAAAATCCCTAGCTTCAGGTTACTTCAAAATACCGAAATTACCTGTGGTCAGGCTGGTGGGAATTGGGATATTGGGTTTAGAATATTTTTACAATGTGTTGTTAAGGGAAACTGGAAACTTGGATTACAGTTCCCAGGAACTATATGGGTGTCTTTCTATTGATATCCAAACAACAGGAATTCTATATTCATCAGGAAATATCGCAGGTATTTCTGTGTATTAAGCAGGAATTTGCGTAATGGTAGTTCTCATATGTGGGAAACTATATGGCCTCTTACTATGGAAGAATAAGGAATCTGGGTTACACAAGTCCTCAAATCCGAAAAACCTACAGTGAGTTTTACAAAGGGAAAAAAAACGTATCAGGGATTGGAAGCACGAATCTGTAAATGGGTGTTCTAATATACAGGAAACTGCACAGGCTCTTGGTAATGAAGACTAACAAATCTGGGTTACAAGATTCCTCAATTCCAATAACGTTCAGGTCGTCTTGGTAAGGCCTACAAGACTCAGACTTCGACATCCCCATATTTTTCAGAGCTGTTTCCTATGTGCATATTAGGAATCACTCATTCCAGAAGTCCCGCAATATTCTGGTCCTCTCGATTGTTTAAACGAAAACATGGCACTACAAGTCCATTTAGCTTCTCAATCCTCTAATGCCACATTCCAGGACACAAGTAATTATCTAGGATTTTTTGAATATATGCCCTGATTTCAGGGTTAACTCATACTCCAGAAACTTCTGGTTGTTCAGCTATTCGAATTAGGACCTTGGGTTTAGATGTTTCACCATGTTTAGAAGGTATTTTTGGGAGGGAACTAGGGTCTTCTTTACAAGTCATTAGGAGTATTCTGGAGCCTTTCTATTAGGAGCCACGTGTCTGGACTTCTAGGGAACGGTGAAGCATCTGGTCGTTCTTCTGGGAATGAAACAGGGATCTCGGACACAATGTCCCCAGAAAGCTTGTACTCATGTTACCAATATGGAACAAGGAACATCAGTTTGAATGTGACCAGCAAACTTCTGAGCATTTGTTAATTTTCCCTGGTTTAAGTTAGTTCTCCTACCTAGAAGCCTACAGGAATTTTCAAAATGCTAATCAGGAACCAGTTCCCACACTTTTCATAACTGATTCCTGTATACGTACCACAAATCTGTCATTACCGATTCCCAGGAACCTGCTCCTCCTCTTCTTACTAACAACAGAGAATCTAGCCACCTGCATGGCTTTCTTTACAGGAGGATGTAAGGCCAGATTCCACAGCCCAAGGAATCATCTCGCCATTTTCCGTGTAATTTCTGACTTCAGGTTTATCTCCTAATCCAGAAACTACTGCTGGTATTTTACATTGATATTCGTAACTTGCGATTAGGTGTTCCCAAATATTTAGGACGTATTCTTAAAGGGGATCCAGTAATCTTGGATTCCAGGGCCTTTATGAACTTTAGAGCTTATGAGTATTGGTATATAGAAATTTGTACTTCCATGTCGCCAGGTAACTTCTATGAGTCTTACTGACAACAAAAAGAATCTGGGTTACTGGGGTCGCCATTCCAAGAATTCTACATGGACACATTCTAAGGGCTAATCTGGAATCTAGGATTCTATTTCCACACATTCTTTAGGACTACAGGCCTCTTGGATATTACAATTTTGTCATTATAGATTCTCAGCAACCTTCTGGTCTTCTCGATAGTTTTAACAAAGAATGTGGACATACAAGTCCATTAGGTTCCTTGGGACAACTAAGGGCAGATTACAGAACACAAACTTATCGCCATATTTGTATGTATCTATCTCCTTAAGATATATCTTATAATCCTAAAACTTCTATTTTACCTTCTATTCCAATAGGGGTCTGGTGTTTTGAGGTTTCCAATTATTTATTATGTACTTTTAAGGGTAACCAGGATTCATGGATTCCACGACCCTAGTAATTTCTGGACATCTGCCTATTTGTATATAGAGGATTTGGATCCACATCACGAGGGAAAACTCAGGGCATCTTGCTGAGAATTATAAGGAAATCCGGTTCTAGGATTTCTCATTCGCCAGTATGTTCAGGGCCTCTTGATTAGGTTTAATCAGCAATCTGAGCTTCAGGGTCCCTACATTTTTCAGAGCTACTAGTTCCGTAGATACCCTTAATCGGTCAGTACAGATACCTACAAACATTCTATTCTCTTGATAGTTGTAATCGAGGATCTGGCCCAAACATCCTTTTGTGTCTTATGAATATCTAGGACCATAATCAGGTACCCCAGGAATCAAATGGCATATTGGAACAAAATCTCTCGATTCTGGTTATCTCAGACTACAGAAATTTCTTGTGGTCGGGCTGGTGGGAATTGGGACATGGGTTTAAGAGATTCCACATTTTGGGGAGGTCTTGTTCAGGGAAACCAGGAATCTTGGATTCCAGTTACCCAATATCATTATGGGACTCTTTCTCTAGATATCCAAACAACTGGAATTCTAGGTCACCAGGATATATCTCAGCACCTTGCTGAGAATGAAGCAGGTATCTGGGTAATGGGAGTCCTCATGTGCAGGAAACTACACGACCTCTTGCTAAAGTAGAATAAGAAATTTTTGTTGCACGAGTCCTCAGCCCAAAAATACAAAATGCGTATTACTATGAGGTAACCATGAATCAGGTTTTTAATGTAGGAATCTGGGTAGTGGGAGTCCTCAATACAGGAACTGCACAGCCTATTGCTAAGAAAGAATAAAGAATCGTGTTACACGTGTCCTCAATCACTAAAATACGTCAGGTGTCTTCCTAAGGGCTAAACACCAATCAGGTTTTGAAAGCATGAATCTGCGGAAATGGGGTCCTCATATACAGGCCAATACACAACCTTTTGCTAAGAAAGAATACGGAATCTGGCTATACGTGTTCTCTATCCCAAAAGAACTACAGGGCCTCTGGCCAATGGCTAAACCAAGATATGGAATTTGAAGCAGGAATGTGTGTAATACTCCTCATAACAGGAAACTTCGAGGACTCTTGCTAAGGAAAAATAAGGAATCAGTTTTAGATGGTTCCTCAATCACAAAGTCGACATGGCGTATTTCTAAGGGCTAAACAAGAATCAGGGTTTCATAACAGGAATCTGGGGAAAGGGATTCCTCATATACAGGACACTACACGGCCTCCAGGGAAGGAAGAATAAGGAATCTGTGTTACACAAGTCCTCAATCCGAAAAAATTCTAAGGACGTCTTGCTACTGGACAAACAAGAATCAGGGTTTTGAGAAGCCCTCATGTTTTGGAGCTATTTAGCATGTGGATATTAGGAATAAGTCAACTCAGGACTCCAGCAACATTCTGGTCTTCTTGATAGATCTAAACGGGTATCTGGCACTAAAAGTCCGTTAGGTTCCTCGGGACAACTAAGGACAGATTCCAGCACAAAAGGGTTCATCTCGCAAGTTCAACCTTGTAATTCTCAAACTTCCATTTGTACTTTTATTTTGAGTGGGGCCGAGGGTTTTGCAGTTGTCAAATGTTTAATAAGTATTTTTAAAGGTAACCAGGAATCACAGAATCCCCATAAATAGGAAACTTGTGGGCATCTGTCTTTTTGTATACAGAGTTTTGGAATACACATCGACAGGGAAATTCAAGGCATCTTGCAGAGAACGAAAATGGAATCCGGGTTCTTGGAGTTCTCATTCGCTGAAGTCTACGGGGCCTCTTGATGAGATTTAAACAGGAATCTGGGCTTCTACGTTCCCATATTGTTAGGGTGTCTTGTACAAGGGAAGCAGAAATCTTGGATTCCAATTGCCCAGGAAACTTCTGGGGGTCTTTCAATTGATATCCAAACAACTTTAATTCAATATCACCACGAAATATCTTGATGCCTTGCTCACAATGAAACAGGAATCTGGGTAACGGGAGTCCTCATATACAGGAAAATTCATGACTCTTGCGAAGGATGAATAAGGAATCTGGGCTACATGGGTCCACAATACCGAAAATCTACAGTGCGTCTTGCTAAGGGCAAAACAAGATCAGGGCTTCGAACATCACACATGTTTTAAAGCTATTTGTTATGTGGATATTATGAATCAATCATTTCTGGACTTCAGCAACACTCTGGTACTCTTGATAGTTGTGAACGAAAATCTGGCACTACAAGTCCATTTAGATACTCGGAACCTCTGATTCCAGATACAGGACACAAGTAATTCTCTTGGTTTTTTTTTATGTAAGCACCGACCTCAGTGTTACCTCCTACTCCAGATACTTCAGTGGCTCCGCTGTTCGTTATTAGGAGTTTGGGTTTAGGTGTTCCATTTTTTTAAGAGATATTATTGGGAGGGAAGAAGGAATCTTAGAATCCTCGTCCCCAGACATACTCTTGTCATCTTTCAATGGGTACACCAGAATCTGGACTTCCAGGCCAACAATAAACATCTCGTCGTTTTGCTTAGAACGAAATAGGAATCTGGGTCACTGTGTTCTTTGAAAGTTTCTACACGCTTTACTAAAGCGGAGCCAGGAAACTCGGTTTCCATGTAACTTGCAAACATCTGGGCATTTGCTAAATTATCCGTGGCTTAAGGCAGTGATAATACCTAGGAATTGACAGGGACTTTAGCAAATGCTAATCTGGAATCTGGGAGTCCTGGTTCTCATATTATTCAGTGCAACGTCTTATATGCATACCACATTCGGGCATTGCTGATCTCCAGGAAGCATTTGCGCCTCTTGACAGTTGTAACTGAGAATCTGGCCTACAGGTCCGCTTGTTCCACAGGGTCCTGTAAGGTCAGATTCCACAATTCACGCAATCATCTGCCATTTGTTAATGTGATCACTGGCTTCAGGTTTACCTCATAGTCCCGAAAATAATACAGGACATTCGTTTTCCCATTGAAAATGTGGGATTAGGGGTTCCCATATATTTAGGTGTATTCTTAAGGGGGAACCAGCAATATTCGTTTCAATGTCTCTGGGAAACTTCTTGGCCTGTTTGTATTGGTATGTAAGAGTTTGTACTTCCACATCACCAGAAAAAGTGTGGGCGTATTCCTGATAATAAAAAAGGAATGTGGGTTATGGGAGGCCTCTCTCAATTTCTACAGGGCTCCATTGTTAGGGCTTATCTGGAATCTGGGCTTCTAGTTCTCCAAATTCATCAGAGCATGTTGCCACTTGGAAAGGACAAGTGTCATTATAGATTCCCAGCACCCTTCTGGTTCTCTTGATTGTTGTAAGCAATAACCTGTACGTGCAATTCAGTTGGGTTTCTCGGCACAACTAAAGCCAGATTACAGGACTAAGGCATAATCTCGCCATATTTGTGTGTAACTCTTGTCTTAAGATGTACCCTGTAATCCTAATACTTCCATTTGTGAATCTATTTGATATGACCTGGGGGTTTTGAGGTTGCTAAGCATGTAGTACATATTTTTAAAGGTAACCAGCAATCACGGTCTCCACGTCCCTGGGGAACAGCTGGGCATCTGTCTATTTGCATACAGAATTTTTGAATCCAGATCGCCAGGGAAAATCAGGGCATCTTGCTGAGAACCAGAAGAGAATGTGGGTTCAGGAGTCCTCAGTCTTCAAAAACTATATGGCCTATTGATAAGGTTTAATGAGGAATCTGGGCTTGTAAGTCCTTCCATTTTTCAGAGATACACGTGCTGCGTGGATACCTAAAATCTCTTATTAAAGATCCATGAATATCCTGGTTCTTTTGATATTTGTAATCAAGGATCTGGACCTAAAATTTCGTTTGTTTATTATCAACATCTTTGGCCATAATCCAGTTCCCCAGGTATCAACTGGCATTTTGCAACAAAATAACTCGTGTGAGGTTACCTCAAAACCCCGAAATTTCCTGTGCTCAGGCTGGTGGAAATTGGGATATTGGGTTTAGAATATTACACATTTTTAAGATGTCTTGTTAAGGGAAACCTGGAAACTTGGATTACAGTTTCCAGGTACTATATGGGAGTCTTTCTATTGATATCCAAAAAACTGGAATTCTATGTTCATCAGGAAATATCTCGGGTATTGCTGAGAATTAAGAAGGAATTTGCGAAATGGGAGTCCTCATATACGGGAACCTACATAGCCTCTTACTACGGAAGAATAAGGAATCTGGGTTACAAGAGTCCTCAAATCCCGAAAACCTACAGGGAGTTTTACTAAGGGAAAAAAAATTATCAGGGATTTGAAGCACAGATTTGGGGAATGGAAGTCCTCATATACAGGTAACTTCACAACCTCTTGATAAGGAAGAACAAGGAATCTCGGTTACACATGTCCTCTATCCTAAAAATCTACAGGGCATCTTTCTAAGGTTTAAACAAGAATCAGGGTTTTGAAGCAGGAACTCAGTAATGGGAATCTTCATATACAGGAAACTACACAACCTCTTCCTAAGAAAGGATAAGGAATCTGGTTTTCACGAGTCCTCAATGCTAAAAATCTACTGGGAGTCTTGCTAAGGGCTAAACAAGAATCAGGATTTTGAAACAAGTATCTGGAAATGGGAGTCCTTCAGTACAGGAAACTACATGGGTTCTTGCTAAAGAAGAATAACGAATCTTGGTTGCAGGAGTCATCAATTCCAAAAATATCAGGGCGTCTTGGTAAGACCCTCAAAACTCGGACTTCGATGTCCCCATTTTTTTTCGGAGCTGTTTCCTATGTGCATATTAGGAATCAGTCATTCCATAATTCCCACAACATTCTGGTCCTCTCGATAGTTTAAACGAAAATATGGCACTACAAGTCCACTTATATTATGGATCCCCTAAGGCCAAATTCCATGACGCAAGTAATCACCTTGGTTTTTTGAATGTAAACCCTGAGTTCAGGGTTACCTCATACTCCAGAAACCTCTGGTGGTTCAGCTATTCGGAATT
>NW_007163143.1:0-314 GCF_000164805.1 Carlito syrichta
CCGGGGCCCTCTGACAACTCCTCTCAAGTCCTCGCCTAAGATGGGGGCTTCTCTGGGTTGCCCCGTCAGTGTTAGTAGCCCTTAACAATCTTGATGGATAGTTACTGTGAGCCTTACAGCTCTCTGTGTCACATACCTATTTTCTGCTTCTGTGCCTATAGACAGCACTGTTCTCTGAGCAGCCTCTTTCTGTTTCCATGGAGGCTGGTGTCAGGGCTGGACCTCTCCTAAGACCAACCAGGGCTTTTCCCAAAGGTGTGGTTTCGCCAAGTAAAAAGCCTTGGCTTGTTAGGACACCACTCTCGACCTGGATA
>NW_007163144.1:0-866 GCF_000164805.1 Carlito syrichta
TAAGTCAGCTAGCTAAGACAGTTAGCTCACTGTTAGCTAACTAAGTCAGCTACTAAAGCCGGATACCTAAATAGTTTGCTAACTAGTTAAGTCAGCTAGTTATTCAGCTAGCTAAATAGTTAGCTAACTATTTAATTCAGGTAGTTAAGTCAGCCAGCTAACTAGTTAAGTCAGCCAGATAAGTCAGCTAGCTAAGTAGTTGTCAGCTAGCTAAGTCAGCTAGTTAAGTCAGGTACCTAGTTAGTAAACTGGTTAAGACAGCTAGCTAGGTAGTTAGCTAAGGGTTAAGTCAGCAGGTTGATTCAGGTAGTTAGTTAATTAACTAACAGGTTAAGACAGCTGGTTGAGTCAACAGGCTAGCTTGTTAGCAAACGGGTTGAGTCAACTGTTAGAGTAGGCTAGCTAGCTAGTTAGCTAGCCAGTTAAATCAGCTGGATTAGTCAGCCACGTAGTCAGTTAACTAACGAGTTAAGTCAGCTGATTGTGTCAGCTATCTAGCTCATTAGTTAATGAGTTAAGTCAGATAATTAAGTCAGCTAGCTAGAATGTTAGATAACGAGTAAGCTAACTAAATACCCATCTGGTTAAGTCAGCTAGCTAGCTAGGCACCTAACTATTTAAGTCAGATTGTTAGCTAGGTAGTTAGCTAATTTCTTAAGTCAGCTGTCTAGCTAGGTAGCTATCTAGTGAGATAACTATTTAAGTCAGATGGTTAGATAGGTAGTGAGCATAAGTCAGCTAGTTAAGTCAGCTGGTTAGCAAGCTTGCTAACTAGGTAGCAAGCCAGTTAACTGTGTTGGCTAGCCAACTGGCTAACTCGATAATTCAGCTAGTTAAGAGAGCTGGCAAGCAAATGGCAATGTAGG
>NW_007163145.1:0-1200 GCF_000164805.1 Carlito syrichta
GTAGTTAAGTCAGCTAGCTAAGTCAGCTAGTTAAGACAGGAACCTAGTTAGTAAACTGGTTAAGACAGCTAGCTAGGTAGTTAGCTAATGGGTTAAGTCAGCAGGTTGATTCAGGTAGTTAGTTAATTAACTAACAGGTTAAGTCAGCTGGTTGAGTCAGCAGGCTAGCTTGTTAGCAAATGGGTTGAGTCAACTGTTAGAGTAGGCTAGCTAGCTAGTTAGCTAGCCAGTTAAATCAGCTGGATTAATCAGCCACGTAGTCAGTTAACTACGAGTTAAGTCAGCTGATTGTGTCAGCTATCTAGCTCATTCGTTAATGAGTTAAGTCAGATAATTAAGTCAGCTAGCTAGAATGTTAGATAACGTGTAAGTTAACTAAATACCCATTTGGTTAAGTCAGCTAGCTAGCTAGGCACCTAACTATTTAAGTCAGATTGTTAGCTAGGTAGTTAGCTAATTTCTTAAGTCAGCTGTCTAACTAGGTAACTATCTAGTGAGATAACTATTTAAGTCAGATGGTTAGATAGGTAGTTAGCATAAGTCAGCTAGTTAAGTCAGCTGGCTAGCAAGCTTGCTAACTAGGTAGCAAGTCATTTAACTGTGTTGGCTAGCCAACTGGCTAACTCGATAATTCAGCTAGTTAAGAGAGCTGGCAAGCAAATTGGCAATGTAGGTAGCGAGCTAGTTAAATCAGCTAGAATGCTACCTGACTAGCTAGTGATGTCAGTGAGTTAAATCAGCTGTGTAGCTAACTGGGTAGCTGGTTAAGTCAGCTAGATTAGTCAGCTGTCTAGCCAGCTGTGTAGGTAGGTAGCTAGCTAGATAAGCCAGCTTGCCAGCCAGCAGGCTAGCTGTTCAAGTCAGCTAGTTAAGTCAGCAAGCTTACCTACTGGCTAGGTAGGTAGTTAGCTAGTTAAGTGAGCTGTCTAGCCAGCTTGCTAGCTAAATTCAGCTAGGTAAGTCAACTGGCTAGCAAGGTGGCTAGATAGGTAGCCACCTATTTAAGGCAGCTGTCTAGCCAGCTGACTTGCCGGGTAAGTTAGCTAGTTAAGTCACTTGACAACCAGCTGGCTAGCTAGTTAATTCAGCTCGTTAAGTTAGTTGGCTATCCTGCTGGTTAGCTAGTTAAAAAGTTAGTTAAGTCAGAAGGCTAGTCATCTGACTAGCTAGTTATTTCAGCTACTTAATTCAGCTGGCTAG
>NW_007163146.1:0-418 GCF_000164805.1 Carlito syrichta
AGGTAGCTAGCTAGATAAGCCAGCTTGCCAGCCAGGAGGCTGGCTATTCAAGTCAGCTAGTTAAGTCAGCAAGCTTGCCTACTGGCTAGGTTGGTAGTTAGCTAGTTAAGTTAGCTGGCTAGCCAGCTTGCTAGCTAAATTCAGCTAGGTGAGTCAACTGGCTAGCAAGGTGGTTAGATAGGTATACACCTATTTAAGGCAGCTGTCTAGCCAGCTGACTTGCCGGGTAAGTCAGCTAGTTAAGTCACTTGGCAACCAGCTGGCTAGCTAGTTAATTCAGCTGGTTAAGTCAGTTGGCTATCCAGCTGGTTAGCTAGTTAAAAAGTTAGTTAAGTCAGAAGGCTAATCATCTGGCTACCTAGTTATTTCAGCTAGTTAATTCAGCTGGCTAGATCAGAAGCTAGATATATGTCAGCTA
>NW_007163147.1:0-364 GCF_000164805.1 Carlito syrichta
CCCGCTGCCCAACACCCATAACCCTGGTTACCTGTTCCAAGAGTGCAGGGTGGAGGTTGACGGCATTAGAGATAGGTTGTGGGGAAATGGTCACACACCTATCCAGCTGTATAGGGGGCTCTGCCTCCTTCTGATCCTTACTCATGCCTGGGGGAGATAATCAGGTTCCTTTCTTTTCGTTCCACATTTCCCCAGGATATGAATGGGACTACCAACTCATCAAGTTGCTAAAAGGAAGAACTGACTTCAGAAAGAAGTCAAGCAAGATGTTCAGCACTTCAAGGAAGAAGCATCTAGGAAGACTCTCTCATTCTGTGATTTCTGAATTCCGAAACATGTCAGGTCCCAGAGTCCTTCTGAATTG
>NW_007163148.1:0-805 GCF_000164805.1 Carlito syrichta
ATGCAAAAAAGAAAGCAATTGTTTTAATTTATGTGCATTAGCCAGGCTCATGCTCGGTGGCTCAGCCTGTAATCCCGTGACTTTGGGAGGCTGAGGTGAGTGGATTGTCTGAGCCTGTGGGTTTGAGACTCGCCTGGGCAACTTGGCAAGACCTAATCTCTACAATAAATTAAAATGAGCCGGGCATGGTAGTGCACGCCTGTAGTTCCAGTTACTTGGAAGGCTGAAGTGGAAGGATCGCCGGAGCCCAGCAGGTTGAGGTTGCAGTGGCCGGGAGTGGCCACTGCACTCCAGTCTGGGCGACAGAGTGAGACTCCAACTCAAAAAAGAATAATAATAATAATTTATGTGCATTTTATTTCCAAGCATTTGAACATGGTTTAAACCATCTTTTAAAACATAATATTTTTTTATATGAATGATGTTTGACTTTTCAGTAAACAGAGAAGCTAAATGTTCCTTGGCTGTGGAAAAGCTGAAAATTCTAACTGATGTGGGTCTGAAGCTGCCTTCAGTTACTTGTCATGGAGAGCTTTCCAGCAGGCAGCTAGAAACATGGTCACTTGAGCCAGCAAGGCAGAAGGGTCAGAAAGAAGGGATACCTGAGGACAGAGGGGAGGTTTATAAAACCAAATATTCAAACTGACTGTGGATCACCTTGTGTGTCCTTCATAACCTTAATGACATCTGCCCCATGCTCTGCCATCTCCACTGCATTTTCCCAGCTTTACAAAGCTTTGGATCAATATATTGTTTGTAGGGGGGCCAATTGTAGAAAATACCGGTCACGCTTCATAGTCATATT
>NW_007163149.1:0-941 GCF_000164805.1 Carlito syrichta
TATGACATATTCTCCAACTATAAGAAATTAAGGCAATCTGAGCAGTTAGATTCTGGCATAATAAATTACATACAAGGGTCTTACAGCAGCATAATTTATAATAGTGAAGTTATAAATAATCTAAGTTTCTATCAAAGGAGGAACAGTTAAACAAAGAATAGTATACCCATCTTTTGGAATGCTTTTAAGGCATTAGAAAGTTAGATAGAATTATGTGCACTGACATGGAGAGGTGTCAATAATATGCAGCTTGGGAAATAGCAATTAAAAAACAATGTCGCATGATGAAATTTATGTTTTTAAAAATATTTATAGTTTCTATAGAAATGTGCATTTTAATTTATGAATGTATAATTTATATAGAAATGTATATTTGTAAATTCTATAGAAATGCTCAGAAGAATAAATACAAACCTGATAACAGTAGTTCCTTCTAAGAAAGGAGTGAGCTTGTGGGGGAAGGGAGACTTTCACTTTATAAAGGTATATGCAATTTTACTGTTTTTACAGCATATATTCCTTTTATAATCAACACAAGGAGAAAAAATACATGCTGTTACCATTGGGTAGCACAGTAACTATTATCTTCATTGATATTTGTATCATATGTCAGTGCATAGCACAACCTGCAAGAGGAAGCCCAGAGGAGACATTAAGACAAAGAAACTACACCTACAAAAAGTTGGTTGATTATTTTATGTGAAGACATCTTCCAGGTGAATACTGGTCAGGATCTGCTACTGCTCCAACTCACTCGTTAAGCCTAACCTTTCCACGGCTAAGCCAGAGGACATATATGGCCTAGCTCCAGCTAGCTATCTTTCCCACCAAGAGCCTCTTTGTGAAAGTTTCCTATCAACAGGTAGAAAATGGACTCTGAATGTGACATGTAACCTTGAGGATACTGGTGGAGAGGCACAAAGAAGAATACACCTTACAGG
>NW_007163150.1:0-815 GCF_000164805.1 Carlito syrichta
CAGTTAACTAACTAGCTACCTAGCTAGCCAGTTGTCTTAATAGTTAGCTAACCAGCTAGCTACTGAACTAACAAGCTGACTTAAATAGTTATCTGCCTAGATAGCTAGTTCATTTAACCAGTTAAATAATGAGTTAGCTTGCTCGTAATCTAGCGTGCTAGCTAACTGACTTAATCATCTGACTTAACTTGTTAGCTAACGAGCTAGCTAGCTGACTCATCCAGTTTATTTAACTCGTTAGCTAACTAACTAGCTATCCTACTCAACCAGTTGACTCAACCCGTTTGCTAACTAGCTACCTAGTTGACTCAACCAATTGACTTAACACGTTAGTTAACTAGCTGACTTAACCCATTAGTTAACTAGCTAACTACCTGACTCAACTTGCTCACTTAACCCATTAACTAACTTGCTAACTAACTGTCTTATGCGGCTGACTAAGTTAGAAAGCTGACAACTAGCTGTATTAGCTAGCTGACTTAACTAGTTAACTAGCTGTTTTAACTACCTGAATTAGTTAACTAACTATTTTACTAGCTGTATACTGAGACGTCTTAACTAATTAGCTAACTAGTTAGGTAGAAGACTTAAGTAACAGACTTAATTTGCTCTCTAGTGAGCTAGCTGACTTAACGAGCTGACTTATCTAGCTAGATTGTTAGCTAGCTGACCTAGCTAGCTGACTTAATTAGTTGGCTAATGGGATAGCTAGCTGACTTAATGAGTAGGTAAACGAGTTAGCTAACTGTTTGAACTAGTTAGTAAACGAGTTAACTAGCAAATTAACTAGCTGGTTAATGAGTTAGCAAGGTGAC
>NW_007163151.1:0-482 GCF_000164805.1 Carlito syrichta
CGCTCCCACAGAAACACATGATCCAAAGCCTCTCACCCTGGGACAATGGGTTTTCCTCTCGGACCCAGAAACCAGAACTCGCTTACAACCGAAATGGCAAGGACCCTTCCAAATAGTCCTCTCCACCCCCACGGCAGCCAGGCTGCTCATAACCAAAGGACAGCTCAGTCCCTGGATTCACACTTCTCGCCTCAAACCAGCTAAACTGCCTCCCTCTAACCCTCCCTCCACAGAGCCGCCAACCTATTCTTGCTCCACAATTCCAGGCCAGCCTCTCAAACTCCGAGTATCCCGTGTTGCTCGCTCCCCCTCCCGGCCCGTCATCCAGGAAAATCCCACATAATCACAAGACACGAAGGTTGCCGCCTGCACTCAACAACTACCCTCCTCCAGATGGTCGTCAATTTCGTTCTTCCCTTACCAATAGTACTGCCTTTCTTCCTACTCCTCCTTTTCCTCCTACTTTCACATTGCTGTACATA
>NW_007163152.1:0-337 GCF_000164805.1 Carlito syrichta
CAATTCCAGGCCAGCCTCTCAAACTTCGAGTATCCCGTGTTGCTCGCTCCCCCTCTCTGCACGTCATCCAGGAAAATCCCACATAATCACAAGACGCGAAGGTTGCCCCCTGCACTCAACAACTACCCTCCCCCAGATGGTCGTCAATTTCGTTCTTCCCTTACTCATAGTACTGCCTTTCTTCCTACTCCTTCTTTTCCTCCTACTTTCACATTGCTGTACATAGTGCTGCTCCTTGGCGCGGGTTGCTCAATTCCCTCCTCTGCTCACTATCAACAAGACCCAACATTTCCCTTCATGGTTTACCATAATAGGCCACACCCTCTGCTTCTTAAAC
>NW_007163153.1:0-2626 GCF_000164805.1 Carlito syrichta
CAGCAGTTTGAGTCAAGTACTTAGCTAGTTAACTAAAGGGTTAAGTCAGCTGGTTGAGTCAGCTAGCTATCAAGTTAGCAAAAGGGTTGAGTGAGCTGATTGAGTAGGCTAGTTAGCTAGTGAGTTAAGTCAGCTGGTTGAGTCAGTTATCTAGCTCTTTAGCTAACTAGTTAAGTCAGATGATTAAGTCAGCTAGCTCTCATGTTAGATAATGAGTAAGATTAATAGTTAGCTTGCATGTTAATCAGCTAGCTATCTAGGCCGCTAAATATTTAAGTCACCTTGTTAGCTAGGTGACTAGCTGGTTAGCATACTATTTAAGTCAGCTTGCAAGCTAAGTAACTAGCTAGTTAGCTAACTATTTAAGTCAGCTGGACAGCTAGGTTCCAAGTTAGTTAACTCAGTTTGTTATGTCAGTTGGCTATCCAGCTGGCTAACAAGGTATTGAGCTAGTTAAGTCAGCTTGTTAGCTAGGTAGCTGGCTCTTGTGTCAGCTGTCTAGCCAGCTGGCTAGCTATTTAAGTCACCTAGTTAAGTCAGCTGACTAGCCACCTGGCTAGTTAGGCAGCTTGCTAGTTAATTCAGCTAGGTAGACAGCTGGCTAGCAAATTATATCACCTAGTTAATTTAGCTGGATAGCCAGTTGAATAGCTATGTAGCCAGCTAGTAAATTCAACTGTCTAGAAAGCAGGCCAGTTATTTAAGAGAGCTAGTTAAGTCAGCTGGCTAGCAAGCTGTCTAGCTGATTAAGTCAGCTAGTTAAGTCAGTTGGCTATCCAGGAGGCTAGAGATGTAGAGAGCTAGTTAAGTCATCTGGCTAGCCAGCTAAATAACTTGTTAAGTAAGCTAGTATAGTCAACTGGCTGGCCAGCTGTCTAGCTCGTTAATCAACTATTTAAATCAGCTGGCTATCCAGCTGGCTAGCTATTTAAGTCACCTCGTTAAGTCAGTTGGCTAGCCAAATTGCTAGATAGTTAAAAAACAAATTAAGTTAGATGGCTAGACAGCTGGTTAGCTAGTTATTTCAGCTAGGTAAGTCAGCTCGCTAACTAGGTAGCTAGCTAATTAAGCCAGCTAGTTATGTCAGCTAGCTAGCTAGTTAAGATTGCTAGCTAGCTAGCTAGCCGGGTAGCTAACTAGTTATTACAGCTAGTAAATTCAGCTGTCTAGCTAGGTAGCTAACTAGTAAAGTCAGTTTGTTAAGTCAGCAGGCTAGCTTGTTAAGTCAACTAGTTAAGTCAGCTGGCTAGCAAGCTGCATAGCTGGGTAGCTAGCTTGTTAAGTCAGGTGACTATCCAGCCTGCTAGGTAGTTTAGTAACATAGTTATGTCAGCTCGCTAGCCAGCTGGTTCACTATATAGCTAGGTAGTTAAGTCAGCTGGCAAGCCAGCGGTATACATAGGTAGCTAGCTAGTTAAATCAGTTGACTAGCCACCTGTCTAGCTAGTGATATCAGCTATTTAATTAGCTGGTTTGCCATCTGGCTAACTAGTTTAGTCAGCTAGTTGAGTCATCTGGCTAGCCAGTTGGCTAGTTTGTAAAGTCAGCTAGTTAATTCATATATCTAGACAACTGATTAGAGGTAGCTTGCTAGGTAAGTCAGCCGTCTGTATACCTGGTTAAGTCAGCTATCTAGTTAAGAGTGCTAGTTAAGTCAGCTGGTTAGCCAGCTGGCTAGCTTGGTGGCTGGCAAGTAAAGCTGGCTGATTAGCAGGGTGATCAGGTAAGTTGCCAGCAAGCTATACTGGATGGCTACATGGCTGACCAGCAGGATGGCTGGCTAGTTACGCCGGTTGGCTATCCAAGTGTGCATCCAGCTGCATATTTAAGCCGACTGGCTAGACAGCTGGCCAGCCCACTAGCCAGCTAGCTGGCTGCCTAGCCAGCTAGCCAGCCAGGTAGCTAGCTTTTTAAGCCAGCTGTCTAGCTGTCTAGCCAACCAGGAAGGTAGCTTAGTTAAGTCAGCTGGCTAGCCAGCTAGCCAGCCAACTAGCTAGTCAGCTACTTAAGTCAGCTTGCTAGAGAGCTAGCTACTTAAGTCAGTTAGCAAGTCAGCTAACTATTCAGCTAGCTAGTTAAGTCAGCTAGCTAGTCAGAAAAATAGATAGTTAAGTCAGCTTGACAGCTAACTATCCAGTTAGCTAGCTAGTTAAGTCAGCTAGCTAGATAGCTTGTTTGCTAGCTAGTTATGTCATCTAGATAGCCAGCTAGCTAGTCAGCTAGCTAGTTAACTCAGCTAGCAAACCAGCGAGTGACTTAACTAACTAGTCAGCTAGCTACTCAGCCATCTGGTGGTCTCGCTCACATTCCATCAGTTCATCTAACTAGTCAGCTCATTCGCCTACCAACCAGTCAGCAAACTAGTCGGCTCGCTTGCCAGCCAAAAGTTCAACTAACTAGTCAGCTCACTCAGTGGCCAACAGGTCAGCTAACAAGTCAGCTGGCTCGCAGGCAGATTAGTTATGTCAGCTCACCGTTTGGCTTACTCGCCTGCCAACTAGTTAAAGCAGTTCACCTGTCGTCTCATTCACCATCTGACTAGTTAATTTGGCTCACCAGTTGGCTCAGTCGATGGCCAACTAGTTAAGTCTTCTGGCCTGTCAGCTCACTCGCAAAGTGACTAAAG